>NW_021259193.1:0-2417 GCF_002162155.2 Triticum dicoccoides | reverse complement strand
CCGGGGAGTATATGGGCCTTATTGAGCCATACGGGAATAGAGGAGAGAGGCCGAAAGGAAGGAGGCGCGCAGCACCCCTCTGGTCCGAATTGGACAAGGGGTGCGGCCCCCTTTTCCTTCCTCCTCTCCCCCTCTTTCCCCCTTCTCCTACTCCAACAAGGAAGGAGGGAGTCCTACTCCCGGTGGGAGTAGGACTCCCCTTGGCGCGCCCCTCCTAGGCCGGCCGCCCCCTCCCCCCTTGCTCCTTTATATACGGGGGCAGGGGGGCACCTCTAGGGACAACACAAGTTGATCTACGGATCGTTCCTTAGCCATGTGCGGTGCCCCCCTCCACCATATTCCACCTCGGTCATATCGTCGCAGAGTTTAGGCGAAGCCTTGCGTCGGTAGAGCATCATCATCGTCACCACGCCGTCGTGCAGACGGAACTCATCCCCGACACTTTGCTGGATCGGAGTCCGGGGATCGTCATCGAGCTGAACATGTGCTGAACTCGGAGGTGCCGTACGTTTGGTACTTGGATCGATCTGATCATGAAGACGTACGACTACATCAACCGCGTTGTCATAATGCTTCCGCTTACGGTCTACGAGGGTACATGGACAACACTCTCTCCTCTCGTTGCTATGCCATCACCATGATCTTGCGTGTACGTAGGAATTTTTTTGAAATTACTACGTTCCCCAACAGATAACACCTTCTCGGATTTCAGCTTAGCAAGGCCAAGGGGACGAAATCTGGATGATCGACCAAGAGACATTTAGCACTCCGCTTCTAATGTTCTCCTTGATGTGCTAGCATAACCCATTCATTGTAATGGTTTAGTATCTAGAACATCAAGTAACAGGCCAGACTTCGGGAGCTCAAGAAGACATAAGGAACAACTACTAGAATAAATTCTACGAGATCCTTATGGGGAGGTGGCCAACTTCCTTAATCAAGACACTACAATAATAGGTCTTCCGGCTGGGTGTGTTGGCCACGACATCCACTTACCGGATTACAGAGAGACCAATATTATATTTCTTGGGAAACATTCCAACCATCATATCTGCCTGAGATTCAGATCCGGTTGGTGTCAGAATATTCTAGACTCATCAAGTCTAGAAAGAAGAATGAAAGTTTGCAACACAAATCGATGAGACGATGTTGCGAGATTCTCGGGAAATGGACTACGGTAGTAAGCTCCAAAACATGAGCTGGTTCTGCTACACACATGTGAACACGCTGTCTCAGACAAGCATGACCACATGGTAGTCTTATAATAAAACACTATGGAGTTCAGGTAGGGGAACCATCAACAAGGATATCGAAGTCCTTGCATAAGTCTTGCTCTTAAGAAGAGACTTCTTCTCCTTGAACAAATCAATCAGTGGCTTGGTGTGCTAGGAATACATATAGAATGAAGGTTGCAAGTCTTCGAACCACAGAATACTTCGCACGTATGCATGACTGATTTGGGATGATTCCAAAGGAAGCAACATTGACTTTCTCAAATCCACGGCGGCAACTTGCATCAAATGCACATGAACTAGAGGAAGTCACTTCTTACATCCGAACATATGCTTCATGAGCTAGCATGAACAAATGCTTTAAAAAGTTTCCAACACTAGCTTAATGTTCAACCAAATTATGGAGAAGACAAGGATGTTGTCGATGGGCTCAACAACAATTCATCCAGATTCCCATGGAGATGGAATTCCATAACTATGTGAACAAGGTGATAGTATTGGTCAGACCCAAAAGATATAATGGTGTATGCTCGAGGAAAATTCACGAGTAAGACAACATTACGAACATCATTGGTTCTGATTTGATTTGAGGATAGCCCATACTCAAATCAAAATTTTAGCAAGACAATAGCTCCAACAACTGGTCACGAGGATCAATCGATGAAGATATCATCTTTCTTCAACACACACACAAAAACATCCCTTTGGGATGAGCTGAGTCGGACAAGCTCTCATCTTCCAACTCTCCAAGTTGTTGTTTAGCTTAACCAACTAGCTCAGTGGTATATAACACGGATTCTTGGAGAAGGAGTGGTTTATTGGAAACCAATTTGATCACGAACTCAACATAGCGGTCAGGTGACAACCTGGTAATACTTCCGAGAAGATATTCGGAACATCACGAACCACCGATATGTTATTAAGCTCGAGAACAATCTTACTTTTCAGGGAAGATGATATGATCAAAAGAGCAAGGGTTTGACACAATCCTAACTCATTGATCAAAGAGTGCTCCTTGGAAATGGACTAGGTAGCACGATCAATCCTAGAGTGATGATTCAATAATCCATATACTAAGAATGAAGCTACAGTCCTTTAACTACCAAGCAATGGGGTTGCTCGGAGTATAGATTTCACACATCATGATTCATTTGTCGGCGTTCCGCTTGCAACAACATGGGGACC
>NW_021259192.1:0-1487 GCF_002162155.2 Triticum dicoccoides | reverse complement strand
GCAAAATTTCGGCAGCATAACAGCTGTAAATGCTCAAAAAGGATTTTGAGACATTTGACAAAGGATTACATATACACTCATCATCATCATAACAAAGTTCTGAAACCATTCTGGCAACATAATGTGGTAGTAGATCTGAACTAGGCTTGTATCCATCAAACTTATAAGGTACTACTGATTAGTAACTCGTGATCCTGATAGAGAGAACAGATCCTAATTCCTTAACCCCCGGTGGAAGAATGGACTGACTCAGATCAGAAAGTCATAAGGTATAAGGAGTAAAAAGAGCCTTACGTTCCATCCCACAAACAATTCCCCTACATATAACTAAAGAATTTCTAGACTCAACATCGACCAGTTTGGCTTGGAGAACCTACAGGCAGTCCGGCTCTGATACCAACGCTGTCAGGACCCCGACTCGATGTCACATCAATCTAGCTGGTAACACCTCATATCACTTTGCGGCCTCACGCACGGTATCCCCACGGGTGTCGTCTTACCTTTTCCCGGGACCGTTTGCGCCTGTTGGCTCACGTATATGATAGTGTCGCTAGCATCCATATGATAAAGAGCCCGGGCTGACATGACTAGTCGTAAACCCAAAGTGGCACAGACTTACAGGGACAGGCATCCATGACCCAGCTTCGAACGTGTCGGTCATCAGCAAGTGAGTCAGGGCTGTAGCACTGGGCTAGCAGGACTCCGGTAAACCGGGCTGTAGCGGGCTAACAGGACTCCGGTACTCAAAGCGTGACATTTCCCCGAAGGGACAAACACAGGAACGAAGAAGGACACATGCCGGCCAGCCTAAGTGTTCCAGAGCAGTAGCAAGCTACCATGGCTCAGCGGTAACACTAGGAGACATTTCCCGGTAAGAAAGGCTACTAAAGATAAACAACTAGATAGTTAGATCCCACACATACCAAGCATTTCAATCATACACACAATATGCTCGATATGTGTAGATACAACGAAGCATCACAACATGACTCTACGACACAAGTACTTTATTTAAGGCTCAGGGAGCCATACATAGCATACACAAAGGTACGGGTCTCACGACCCCACATACAAGTCATACAGTCATACAAACCAGCAGCGGAAATAACTTGTCTGGGTACAGACAACTAGTAAAAATAAAAGAGGCTTGGAAAGCCTAGCTATACTACGTGGTCCTTCACAAGCTCAGGGTCACCACCTGGGTCTTTAGCCTACTCGTTGATGTCAACGTCTACATAGAACCCATCAGAAGGGGTTGCAGCGTCTTCTGTAAAATGTAGATTATAGCAACATGAGTACAAAGGTACTCAGCAAGACTTACATCAGATCCTACATACATGCATAGTATCAAGAAGGGTTGGTGGAGTTATTGCAGCAAGCCAGCTTTGACTCTTGGCTAGGCTATCCTACGATACTCCAACTGAAATGGTTTTGCGCACACGAGTCCACTACTCACCACTTCAATACACTACCGAGGATCCGCCTCC
>NW_021259191.1:0-929 GCF_002162155.2 Triticum dicoccoides | reverse complement strand
TGTGAGTGTTAATCACATGGCGATGTGAACTAGATTATTGACTCTAGTGCAAGTGGGAGACTGTTGGAAATATGCCCTAGAGGCAATAATAAATAAGTTATTATTATATTTCCTTGTTCATGATAATTGTCTTTTATTCATGCTATAACTGTATTATCCGGAAATCGTAATACACGTGTGAATACATAGACCACAATATGTCCCTAGTGAGCCTCTAGTTGACTAGCTCGTTGTGATCAACAGATAGTCATGGTTTCCTGACTATGGACATTGGATGTCGTTGATAACGGGATCACATCATTAGGAGAATGATGTGATGGACAAGACCCAATCCTAAGACTAGCACAAAAGATCGAGTAGTTCATTTGCTAGAGCTTTGCGAATGTCAAGTATCTCTTCCTTTGACCATGAGATCGTGTAACTCCTGGATACCGTAGGAGTGCTTTGGGTGTATCAAACGTCACAACGTAACTGGGTGACTATAAATGTGCACTACATGTATCTCCGAAAGTATCTATTGTTTTATGCGGATCGAGACTGGGATTTGTCACTCCGTGTAAACGGAGAGGTATCTCTGGGCCCACTCGGTAGGACATCATCATATGCGCAATGTGACCAAGGATTTGATCACGGGATGATGTGTTACGGAACGAGTAAAGTGACTTGCCGATAACGAGATTGAACAAGGTATTGGATACCGACGATCGAATCTCGGGCAAGTAAAATACCGCTAGACAAAGGGAATTGTATACGGGATTGATTAAGTCCTTGACATCGTGGTTCATCCGATGAGATCATCGTGGAACATGTGGGAGCCAACATGGGTATCCAGATCCCGCTGTTGGTTATTGACCGGAGAACGTCTCGGTCATGTCTGCATGTCTCCCGAACCCGTAGGGTCTACACACTTAAGGTTCGATGACGCTAGG
>NW_021259190.1:0-932 GCF_002162155.2 Triticum dicoccoides | reverse complement strand
GGGGGGGTTGTTTAATTAAATTAAACTAACTAATTAACAGGGGGCTGGCCCCACCTGTCATCGACCCAGGGGGGTCAAACCTCGGTCAAATGACCCAAACAGGCCGGCGGCTCAACGCCGGCGGCAACAGGCACGGCGGAGGGCTTCGGGATCGCTCCTCCGGCGTCCAAATGGACGGAGGAGAGCGGCTACGGGGAGCTGGAGCTCACCCGCACCCGTTTCAGCAAGCAGCAGCAGCTAGGGCGGCCGGGGACGATGGCCCCGAGCTCGGCAGCGGCGGCCGGAGCTCGGGCGTGCTCGGGTTCGGCGTTACACGGCACGGCGAGGTCAGCTGATGGGCTCTACGGGATGCTGGGGTCACCAGGAACACCCTGAGACAACGAGCGCAGGCGGAGGAGCTCGGGAGCACGGAGCTCACCGGCCATGGCGGACGGCAGCTTCGGGTGCTCGTGGGGCGGCGGCTACAGGGTGCACGCGAGGGAGAGATATGAGGGGAAACGAAGGCAAGCTCACGGGGGTTGCGACGGTGGCCTCGGGGAGCTCGGGGAGGCACCGGAGCCGACGAATTTGACGAAGATGGCCGGCAGGTCCGAGGTAGAAGACGACGGCGATGGCGGTGATGCAGGGGCTCCCGCGGTGTGCTTCTCGGCGAGGAGGAAGAGGGGGTCGGGGCGGATCTCCTGGGTACTTCGGGTGGCAGTGAGGAGCACGGTGGCTACGGCGAACGGCGTCGGCGACGACGAGCTCCGCTCGGGCGCGTGCAGGGAGAGAGCAGAGGAGGGAACGGGGTCCAGGGGAAGAGAGGGGAGGTGCAGGGGGCGAGGGGGAGTGCGTGGCGCCCTCGGGTGCCTCCAGCGGCGAGCGGGTAAGCAGGAGGTGGCCGGAGCGTGCGCGCGCGCGTCGGGCACACGCCCTCCTGCCTACTGGCAGGA
>NW_021259189.1:0-2029 GCF_002162155.2 Triticum dicoccoides | reverse complement strand
TTTCTATTTTGCTTTTCTGTTTTTGATTTAGTAATAATACTAAACCATTTTTGAAAACTCCCGAGAAAATTTGTGGGCACTTTTAAAATATTTACTAACATCCCTCAAATGTTCTCAGAATTATTGAAGCATTTAAAATATTTATAGCCATTAAATGCTCTAATTCAATTACTTATGATTTAATCCAAAAACCTGAAATGACCTAGGAAAATATGCACCAATTTTTGTTACATGTTTTCACCAATTTCAAAAATGATGGACTTTTCCTGAAGTCAATTTTGGTGCTAGGGTTTGGTCAGTTCCCATTTCAAGTTTCTGAGAAATTTAAACATGATGTAAGATGATGATGCAATGACAAGCAAGGCCAATGCTAGGGCTGTGACAGGGGGGGCGCCCTAGGGGGGCAGGTGCGCCCCCCACCCTCGTGGCTAGGGTATGGGCCCTCTGGTCTTCATCTTTTGCAAGGATTTTTAATTATTTCCGAAAAGATGTTCCGTGAAGTTTCAGGTCATTCCGAGAGCTTTTGTTTCTGCACATAAATAACACCATGGCAATTCTGCGGAAACAGCGTCAGTCCGGGTTAGTTACATTCAAATCATGCAAGTTAGAGTCCAAAACAAGGGCAAAAGTGTTTGGAAAAGTAGATACGATGGAGACGTATCAGTGGTGACCCCCTCCACAGTTTTACACCTCGGTCATATCGTCGCAGTGCTTAGGAGATGCCCTGCACCGGTAACTTCATCATCACCGTGACCACATCGTCGTGCTGATGAAATTCTCCCTCGGCCTCAGCTGCATCAAGAGTTCAAGGGACGTCATCGAGCTGTACGTGTGCAGATCATGGAGGTATCGTGCGTTCGGTACTTGATCGGTTGGATCGCAAAGACGTTCGAGTACATCAACCACGTTACTAAACGCTTCCACTTTCGGTCTAGGAGGGTAGGTGGACACACTCTCCCCGCTCGTTGCTATGCTTCTCCTAGATAGATCTTGCGTGATCATAGGATTTCTTTTGAAATACTACATTACCCAACACCATGTACATCGGACTTGAGCTTATCCGATGAGTAGTGCTGCTACTCCAAAGACTCCATGTGACTCCACCTCCAACTTGTAGTCCCTCCTTTTCTTGACCACAGTCAACACTCGAGCAAAATTACATTCCGTGTCACTCTAGTTTGTGCCCCAACTTCCAGAGTATCCGTCCAATGCAATCACACACTGATCACCGACCTGCGTGAAAATGAACAACTCACATATTTGGTATCACACATATGAGTTACCTGAACTCAACATAACCGCTCTTCTTGACCGTCTGTTTGAAACTAGAAAGAATTTCATTGCTTCTTGTAGTCATCCCAAGTAAAATTCGCAGTTGTCTCACCACATGTATGACAACCAAAGTCCTGGGCCATCTCCATGTCCCGTGCATACCACACGCCTCGCCGCTATTACCTTGTCGAGCCTCCGCTGTCCCGGTCGAGTCTCCAGGGTTGCGTACCCACACCACTCAACCCCCACTGCAGAGTACCACTGATCATCACCGACCGATGACGAGTTTCATGCTTCCTTCAGACCACTGGGCTCCAGTCCTAACGACGTGTCCCTCGCTTTTCCATCCCGCTGAATAGGCTTCGATTCTCTAGATCCGTATACCATAGCCCCTCAATCCAGCTCCACCTTCAACATGACTCTATGGTATATGATCAGTCCACCCTCGCTCCCCGTCGACTCCAAGCTCTCATGTGCGCACCGTCTTGAATCAACCCCTCGGGCCTGCGCCACGTGTTTCCACGCCTAGAAGTCGGTCACGATCAGCATCACGCTCCTATGTCGTCGTCGCCGATCCCACCACCGTCTTCTGTACATCACAAGATAATTTCATCTTTGCTGAATGGAGTTCCTGCAACTCTTCAAGCATCCCTGTTGTGCCAACAAACCCAAGGTTTTTAGTTCCGTTAACTTCTCCATCTCAAACTTGGTACCCGTTGGCTCCATGGTTTTTCGTATGACTGACTTCATGAAAAAA
>NW_021259188.1:0-861 GCF_002162155.2 Triticum dicoccoides | reverse complement strand
GGACATTCCTAAAACGGCCTTTGTTACTCGTTATGGCCAATACGAGTACACCGTCATGTCCTTCGGTTTAACCAACGCTCCAGCCACCTTTTCTCGGTTAATGAACTCAATCTTCATGGAGTATTTGGATAAATTCGTCGTGGTTTACCTCGATGATATACTCATCTACTCCAAGAACGAGGAAGAACATGCCGAACATCTAAGGCTAGTGTTGAAGAAACTTCGAGAGCATCGCCTTTATGCCAAATTTTCTAAATGTGAATTCTGGTTGTCAGAAGTGACCTATCTGGGTCATGTAATATCTGGTAAAGGTATTGCTGTTAACCCTGAGCAAGTTCAAGCCGTCCTTAATTGGACTCCACCTGAATCGGTCAAGCAAGTTCGGAGTTTTCTGGGCTTAGCGAGCTATTGTCGTCGCTTTGTCGAGAACTTCTCCAAAGTTGCTAAACCTCTAACCGAACTCCTCAAGAAATATAAGAAGTTCGAGTGGACTCCACAATGTGAGCACAGTTTTCAGGAACTGAAAAGACGCCTGACTTCTGCTCCCGTACTGGTACCGCCAGACTTCTCCAAGGACTTTGTTATCTACTGCGACGCCTCGCGACAAGGACTAGGTTGCATTCTCATGCAAGATCGACACGTAATTGCTTACGCTTCACGGCAATTGCACCCACATGAGGAGAATTATCCTACTCATGATCTAGAGCTTGCAGCCGTAGTCTATGCACTTAAGACCTGGCGACATTACCTCCTCGGTAATCGTTGCGAAATATTCACTGATCACCAAAGTCTGAAGTACATTTTCACCCAACCGGATCTGAATCTCAGGCAGAGACGTTGGGTTGAGTTGATCACAGACTT
>NW_021259187.1:0-907 GCF_002162155.2 Triticum dicoccoides | reverse complement strand
ATTAGTAGAACAAGAAACAAAACCCAAAAATAATGTTCCTATAACTACTAGGATGTGGTGGTAAAACGCTCACAGTAAAGCAAATATCAATGTCTTACAAGTTCTTACCATGCAGCAGGCGGTGATCGGCAACCAGCGGTGTCAAGTAACTCCGAATATTGAGTAAAGCGATTGCCAGGGGAGCGTACGTATACACGGTGTAGAAATATGTGGAGCTGGGTTGACTATATATGGTAGCAAAAGATTAGCAATAATCAATTCAAAGATGCAATGTTGAATAAACGCTCAACGACGGTACTGTGCTGGTCCTAGGCTAGACCGGACTAGAGACGCGAGCCTAGAACACTAATGAGGTCACGTCGTAGCACAACTAGCATCAATGAAGGATACTAAGTAGCTCTGGACAGCAAGATATAAGTGAAGATCACAACGGCAGTAAAGATAATGAGGTGAAACAACAACCAAGCAGGATATATCAACAACTTTGTCTCCAACTTTCCTCTGAAAAAGTTTGTGCCGATTTTTTTGTTTTTTTTCTTCTCTTTTTTTTCCTCACACTTTTTTTTTCTTTCTCTCCTTTTTTTCTCTCTGACTTTTTTTTCTCCTTTTTTTTTCTCTTTTTTTCTCTCTTTTTTTCTCCCTCTTTCCAAAACAAACTAGATAAGATGCAGATTGGATCAAGTGAAGATGTGAACGATCTCAACTATTATTATGACAATGAATGGTGGGTAGCACGTGGTGGAAATTGATGGATGGGTGGTGGATAGCGGAAGAGATAATGATGCAGCGGTGGCGTGACTAATGTGAACAGAACTCGAAACTCTAAACGAACTAGACACTAAGACCAGCAACTCGACACGACGATGCAACCGATAATTCAACTATGCAAGCAATGAAAAGAAAATTG
>NW_021259186.1:0-1730 GCF_002162155.2 Triticum dicoccoides | reverse complement strand
TATAGGCTCGTAGCCAACTCAGATCAAATACCAAGATCTCGTTAAGCGTGTTAAATATCCGCGAACGCCGAACAGGGCCAGGCCCACCTGTCTCCTAGGTGGTCTCAACCTGCCCTGCCGCTCCGCCACAAAGTAACAGTCGGGGGCCGTCGGGAACCCAGGCCCACCTCTACCGGGATGGAGCCACCTGTCCTTTCAGCCCCCAACTCCGAACAGTATCACAGGTAATGTAACAGTGTAAAGTATATAGTATATGCCCGTGATCACCTCCCGAAGTGATCACAGCCCAGTAGTATAGCATGGCAGACGGACAAGAGTGTAGGGCCACTGATGGAACACTAGCATCCTATACTAAGCATTTAGGATTGCGGGTAAGGTATCAATGACTGTAGCAGCAATGACAGGCTATGCATCAGAATAGGATTAACTGAAAGCAGTAACATGCTACACTACTCTAATGCAAGCAGTATAGAGAAGAGTAGGCGATATCTGGTGATCAAAGGGGGGGCTTGCCTGGTTGCTCTGGCAAGAGAGAGGGTCGTCAACTCCGTAGTCGAACTGGTCAGCAGCAGCGTCGGTCTCGTAGTCTACCGGAGAGAAGAGGGGGAAGAAATAATGAATACAGAGCAAACAAAGCACCACAAAATATATCAAGGCAATACGCGGTGTTCGGTGTGCCCTAACGCGGTAGTATGTGATACCGGTGAAGGGGGGAAAACCCCCGGGAAAGTATTCCCGGTGTTTCGTGTTTTCGGGCAGAGGAGCCGGAGGGGGAAAGTTGCGGGTTCGATAGGTTAGGGGTGTGTGGCGGACGAACGGACCGCGTATCCGGATTCGTCTCGTCGTTCTGAGCAACTTTCATGTAGAAAGTATTTTAATCCGAGTTACGGATTAAAAGATATGATTTTCTAAAGATTTTATTAATTTCTGGAATTTAATTAATTATTTAATTAATTCGAAAAACAGATTAATGACATCAGCATGATGTCATGCTGACATCAGCAGTCAACAGAGTTGACGTGGTCAACCTGACATGTGGGTCTAGTGGGACCCACCTGTCATTCTCTGTTTAGGTTAATTACAGATTAGTTAATTTAATTACTATTTAATTAACCTAACTAGTTAACTAAATTAATTAAACCGGATTAATTAACTTAATTAATTCATTAGATAATTAATTAATTTTATTAAATCATTTTTATTTTTATTAATTATATTTATTTTAATTACTTTTAATTTTTTTTGTTATATATATTTTTTTTAATCCCTCTTTTTTTTTGTTCTGGGGCGTGGGCCCCATGTGTCTGTGGCCCAGAGGGGCCTTAGCGGGCGTCGGTGTTGGCGGGTTCGGGCGCAGGCGCACCCGAACGGGCGCTCGCCCGTTGAGGGTGCAGCGGAACGAGGCCGCATGGGAGGCACGAGCGCTCGCGCGCGGCAATGGCCGGCGGAGGTCGGCGGCGGTAGCAGCGGGCGACGCGGGAGCAGCAAACGAGGTCGACGGGTGGGGAACGTCGACGACGGGGAGACGGGGCGCGAGTGGGCGGCTGGGCGCGGTAGTGGCGGACGAGGCCAGCACACACACAGGCAGGGGCGTGCACGAACGGACGGAGCTCGGGAGTGGCGGCTACGGCAAGGGATTGAAGGGAATGGCGGGGAACGGACGAGGCTCACAGGGAGGAGGTCGATGGAGAGCTCGACACGGCCGGGGAGGCACCGGGGCGACGGGTCAA
>NW_021259185.1:0-2779 GCF_002162155.2 Triticum dicoccoides | reverse complement strand
ACCTTATGACAACTAGAACCGGATACTTAATAAAACACACCCTTCCAAGTTCCACAGACAACCCGGTGATCGCTTTTCCGCAGGGCGACGAGGAGAGGATCGCCGGGTAGGGTTATGCTATGCGATGCTACTGGAGATGCTACTTGGAGTTGCTATTTGGAGATGCTACTTGGAGATGCTACTTGGAGGACTTCAATCTACCCTCTTCTACATGCTGTAAGGCGGAGGCTGCCAGAAGCGTAGTCTTCGGCAGGATTAGCTATCCCCCTCTTATTCTGGCATTCTGCAGTTCAGTCCACTGATATGGCCTCCTTACACATATACCCATGCATATGTAGTGTAGCTCCTTGCTTGCGAGTACTTTGGATGAGTACTCACGGTTGCTTTTCTCCCTCTTTTCCCCCTTTCCCTTCTACCTGGTTGTCGCAACCAGATGCTGGAGCCCTGGAGCCAGACGCCACCATCGACGACGACCCCCTACTACACCGGAGGTGCCTACTACTACGTGTAGCCCGCTGACGACGACCAGGAGTAGTTAGGAGGATCCCAGGCAGGAGGCCTGCGCCTCTTTCGATCTGTATCCCAGTTTGTGCTAGCCTTCTTAAGGCAAACTTGTTTAAATTATGTCTGTACTCAGATATTGTTGCTTCCGCTGACTCGTCTATGATCGAGCACTTGTATTCGAGCCCTCGAGGCCCCTGGCTTGTATTATGATGCTTGTATGACTTATTTTATTTGTAGAGTTGTGTTGTGATACCTTCCCGTGAGTCCCTGATCTTGATCGTACACATTTGCGTGCATGATTAGTGTACGATTGAATCGGGGGCGTCACAAGTTGGTATCAGAGCCGACTGCCTGTAGGAATCCCCCTTTCCAACTCCTTGGCCGAAGTCGAGTCTAGTCGTTGAAAAACTTTTACTAACATGGCTGTGTGGCCATGGGCCCACGTCGCCATCGGGTGGTATTAGGATCTTTTACTCCTCGACCTTTACTCTGGGATTCTGAACGCTCTTCTATTCGGGTTAAACGATTTTTACTAATATCTAACTTTAGGTTCTCGAAAATACTTTCTCCCGGAGAGGCCTTTCAGTCCAGTTGATCACCGACTGCACCAGAATATTTCGGAGATACTCTTTGATATTCTCACGAGACTTTGTGCCCATCGCTTTTGCTATTCCCGACCACCGATAAATCCGTATGGAAAACTACTTACACTTGTCATTCATACGATCATTCCCCATTGATCTTGTTATTACAAGATACCCCGAAGTTTTCTCTATTGTTCCGAGAATACTTTGTGCCTACTGCCTAGCAGTTCTTTGCCACATGAATACCCCTTCAAATAATTTCTCGCACTTATCGAGTATCCACTCATCCCCAGTTGATTCATGTATTTCACAAAAGTCTTCAAAATACCATTCGACCTACCGAAAATCCTCAGCAACCTATTGCTCTGGAATTTCTTGTTTGCTTTCATTATGATTAATCCCATAAGTATAGAAATCTTATTGACATTCCTTGTCATTATCATTTTGAGTCTGTTGACTCAATATGTTGCGAATACACGCAATCATCATTGATCCTTATAAATTACCTTTCCGGCTGAGCTTCCATTCTTTTAACTGGAATTGGTTCTCGACCAATCCAATTGTCGTTGATTGTACCCTAAGGCTATTCAACTTATCCATCCCTAATCAGAGCATTGCTTCTGCTCCCTTGATTTGGAAATCATATTCCTTTGCATTTGACAATTGAGTTAGGCAGTTGTTTCTATAATCTAATCTCCTTGCATTCTTCTTCCTCTAGTTGAGTACCGATACTCGTATCAGATCCTTGGTGGACCATCAAGTCCTTTGTTGGATTGTTATCCGACAGTGTCCTTCACATTTGATCACCTTGTGAGTTCTTCCCCTGATACATAATGCCTTTGTTAAGTGGTATCCTCTGCTTGGCCAACCATGCTCTGCTTTCGGGCTTGTGTTATTTACTCTTGAAACTTGTGGTATATGTTTCTAAGAAACCCCTAAGGGTTGAACATATGCATTCTCTAAACCGTGTGAACCCGAAAGTTTTCACGAGTCATACTCTTCTGGTGCTTCACCAGATAAAATTTCAACACTGCAACTTCATCGAACGTGAGAAGTGAATGAAAGGTTATGCATTGGAGAAGTGGGAGTCGACCCTGAACTTGTGTTCATGCCCATGGACACGATGTAAATCTTATCATTAAAGCTTCTCTTAAATGAATTATTCCTTTGGTATAAGTTCATCTTATAACTAGGATCTGGCCTTTTGCAATCGTGGTTTTGACCATGTTCTCCTTTAAATATCATGTCCGGTGCAAGTTTAAGCACTTGTCTTCTATAGAGCAATACCCCAGTTCAACTTCTAGTTTGATCTGTCCTCGAGTATTACCACCTGGTATCTCGAGATTATCTTGGAACTGCATAATTTCTCATGAGTTCTTCATCAAGTACTACATACTCACCGATTACAATTTTTCATGGGCTCGGAGTTATTGAACACTCAAAGACACCGATAACCGAACCGAGTCCGCTCTACGGTTCAACAACTCTTCAGTAAGCTTCTATAAGTACGAGTTTGTACCCGATCACGCCATTCCTAGCCTGTTTGGCTATATCATTGTCGTGACGATTCTAACGGTGCTACCTGGTCCTTATTCTCGGAGCACCAATTTTCGACGATGAACTAACCTTACGTCGATTTTCCTCGTCATACCCTTTCACCTTAAACAACAAGCTTGAGTTCGAGTTTGTGT
>NW_021259184.1:0-989 GCF_002162155.2 Triticum dicoccoides | reverse complement strand
ACCAATCTCCTGAGGTTACTGACGATGCCGGAAGCACGGTCAGCCTGACCACGAAGGTCTATTCCTGCAAGCAATCGAAGAACGAGCAAGAATATGATAAAGCAATCTGAATATTGCAAATATATATGAGGTATTGATAATGGTGGGGATCCGTAAGCGGTCTTGGTCTGGTCGTTGGACACAAACGAAGTACACGAAGTTGCGTTGGCTAACTTTTAACTAAACAAATCCCAAGGAAAAGCTACTAGATGGATCTACTTATATAGGAGCAAGGGGTGGCGGCCAAGGAGGTGGGAGGACGTCCAAGGCAGCCTAAAACTAAATCTAGGTCGTACAAGGCCAATGGGCCCAAGTGGAGGTGATGTAACACCTTTGGACTTGTAGTTTGACTCGGATTCTGCTGCAGCATCAGATTGTTTCGTCCACAACTCAACGCTCCGGACGAATTTGAAGGTGATTCCAATTGGGTTGGAAAGTGCACGAAATCTAGTTTCCAACAAAGAAAGAATCACCCAATTCGAAGTCCGTATGAAAAACTTGTGTGCGTTTTGAGTCAGGTATGTCTGTGCAGTCCGAATCTGAATCCAGAACGTGAGAGACTTGGACTCTATCTTCTCTTGGGCCAAAAGTGACGTGAGAGAACTTTTTGGACAGCAAATAAACATCTCTTTCTTCCTTATCTTCATATGTGGATTGTACAAATGTCCCATACACCTGCAATTAGACAAAACACAAAAGTGTGTGAAGTATTTTTGTTCTGGATAACATAAATAGATTATTGAATAGTTTGCACTAGAAATCACCTGACAAATATGCATATATGCAATATTTTTGGTCATATCCAAGGTAGTCATGTCCTCATCATCCTCCCCTTCTTGAAAATAAAGCCGTCCTCGGCGTTGCTTAATCTGAAATGTGGCTAACAAAAGAGAAAATGTGTACATGTTGTATATGTATATGTCATCCATTTTTACTTCCCTTGATTTTTG
>NW_021259183.1:0-1120 GCF_002162155.2 Triticum dicoccoides | reverse complement strand
TGATGGAGGCTTGATTTGTAAGTGCTCCCTGAATCCAGCTAGGGTTTCTTTCTGATGCTTTCTGAATCGGACCGGCGAGGATGGATCGGAGTATCTATATAGTCGCATCTAAAAATATAGGGTAGCAGCCGCCATTAACACCCGCTTGAGGGGCAACACCTCCCTCCATCGTCCTGCTGTTGCTCAAGACTCTCATCCCGAGCAGCAAATCAAATTCATGGGAGGAGATTTGGGGAGTAAATTGCAGAAAACCACCACTTTGAAGGCAAGCTTTGCAAAAACCACAACAATACATTTTTTTTTTGCAAAAAACACCGTGTCTACCGTAATCTTTTTGCAAATAACACCGATCGGCGGATTTGCCTCTGTTGAGTATGTTTATGACAGATGGGGCCCACTAATCAGGCTGATGTGGCGGATGATTCCACGCGGGCATCATCGTTCTATCTTAGGGTGCAGAGCTCGGGGTGATGGAGGCTTGATTTGTAAGTGCTCCCTGAATCCAGCTAGGGTTTCTTTCTGATGCTTTCTGAATCGGACCGGCGAGGATGGATCGGAGTATCTATATAGTCGCATCTAAAAATATAGGGTAGCAGCCGCCATTAAGACCCGCTTGAGGGGCAGCACCTCCCTCCATCGTCCTGCTGTTGCTCACGACTCTCGTCCCGAGCAGCAAATCAAATTCATGGGAGGAGATTCGGGGAGTAAATTGCAGAAAACCACCACTTTGAAGGCAAGCTTTGCAAAAACCACAACAATACATTTTTTTTGCAAAAAACACCGTGTCTACCGTAATCTTTTTGCAAATAACACCGATCGGCGGATTTGCCTCTATTGAGTATGTTTATGACAGATGGGGTCCACTAATCAGGCTGATGTGGCGGATGATTCCACCCGGGCGTCATCGTTCTATCTTAGGGTGCAGAGCTCGGGGTGATGGAGGCTTGATTTGTAAGTGCTCCCTTAATTCAGCTAGGGTTTCTTTCTGATGCTTTCTGAATCGGACCGGCAAGGATGGATCGGAGTATCTATATAGTCGCATCTAAAAATATAGGGTAGCAGCCGCCATTAACACCCGCTTGAGGGGCAGCACCTCCCTCCATCGTCCTGCTGTTGCTCA
>NW_021259182.1:0-1037 GCF_002162155.2 Triticum dicoccoides | reverse complement strand
CTTCTCCATAGCTCGTAGGTTCATTGTTGTCTAGCAACATGACCTTCAAGACAGGATCACCTTACCACTCCAAAGTAGTACGTGTCCTTGTCGTCCTACGAGGTTTGGTAGTGACTTGATCCGAAGTTTCATGATCAATATCATAAGCTTCCACTTCAATTGGTGTAGGTGCCACAGGAACAACTTCCTGTGCCCTGCCACACACTAGTTGAAGAGACGGTTCAATAACCTCATCAAGTCTCCACCATCCTCCCACTCAACTCTTTCGAGAGAAACCTTTCCTCGAGAAAGGACCCGATTCAAGAAACAATCCATATTGCTTTCAGATCTGAATTAGGAGGTATACCCAACTGTTTTGGGTGTCCTATGAAGATGCATTTTATCCGCTTTGGGTTCGAGCTTAATCCTGAAACTTTTTCACATAAGCGTCGCAGCCCCAAACCTTTAAGAAACGACAACTTAGGTTTCTCTAAACCATAATTCACACGGTGTCATCTCATCGGAATTACGTGGTGCCCTATTTAAAGTGAATGTGGTTGTCTCTAATGCCTAACCCATGGACGATAGTGGTAATTCGATAAGAGACATCATGGTACGCACCATATCCAATAGGGTGCAACTATGATGTTCGGACACACCATCACATTATGGTGTTCCAGGCGGTATTAATTGCGAAACAATTTCCACAATGTCTTAATTGTGTGCCAAAACTCGTAACTCAGATATTCATCTCTATGATCATATCATAGACATTTTATCCTCTTGTCACAATGATCTGCTACTTCACTCTGAAATTACTTGAACCATTCAATAATTCAGACTTGTGTTTCATCAAGTAAATATACTCAACATTTACTCGAATCATCTGTGAAGTAAGAACATAATGATATTCACTGCATGCCTCAGCACTCATTCGACTGCACACATCAAAATGTGTTACTTCCAACAAGTTGCTATCTTGTTCCATCTTACTGAAAATAAGGCTTTTCAGTCATCTTGCCCATGTGGTATGATTTGCATATCTCAAGTGATTCAAA
>NW_021259181.1:0-989 GCF_002162155.2 Triticum dicoccoides | reverse complement strand
ATGCACCTAGTACTTTCATGAGATTAATGAACGAAGTTTTACGTGCTTTCATTGGACGATTTGTGGTAGTTTACTTTGATGACATATTGATTTATAGCAGATCTTTGGAAGAACATTTGGAACATTTACGTGCTGTTTTTATTGCTCTACGTGATGCACGTTTGTTTGGTAACCTTGGGAAGTGCACCTTTTGCACCGACCGAGTATCTTTTCTTGGCTATGTTGTTACTCCACAGGGAATTGAAGTTGACAAAGCCAAGATTGAAGCTATTGAGAGTTGGCCGCAGCCCAAAACGGTCACACAAGTGAGGAGTTTTCTTGGCCTCGCTGGATTCTATAGGCGTTTTGTGAGAGATTTCAGCACCATTGCTGCACCTCTCAATGAGCTTACAAAGAAAGATGTGCCTTTTCTTTGGGGTACCGCACAGGAAGAAGCCTTCACGGTATTGAAAGATAAGTTGACACATGCTCTTTTACTCCAACTTCCTGATTTTAATAAGACTTTTGAGCTTGAATGTGATGTTAGTGGAATTGGATTAGGAGGTCTGTTATTACAAGATGGCAAACCTGTTGCATACTTTTCTGAAAAATTGAGTGGGCCTAGTCTGAATTATTCTACTTATGATAAAGAATTATATGCTCTTGTTCGGACTTTAGAAACATGGCAACATTATTTATGGCCCAAAGAATTTGTTATACATTCTGATCATGAATCTTTGAAACATATTAAAAGTCAAGCTAAACTGAATCGTAGACATGCTAAATGGGTTGAATTCATTGAGACTTTCCCTTATGTCATTAAACACAAGAAGGGAAAAGAAAATGTTATTGCTGATGCATTGTCTCGTCGCTATACTATGCTTTCACAACTTGACTTCAAAATATTTGGTTTGGAGACCATCAAAGATCAATATGTGCATGATGCTGATTTTAAAGATGTAATGCAGAATTGTAAAGAAGGAAGAATGTGGAACAAGTTTGTTGTTAAC
>NW_021259180.1:0-1735 GCF_002162155.2 Triticum dicoccoides | reverse complement strand
GCCGGCGGCCTCGGGGGCTAGCATGCCGCCAAATCTTGCGTAGACGGCGTCTCACAAGTCTGGATGTGTTGTGGCGGTTGCAAACGCCCCACACGCGTGTCCGGGGTGTGCCCCCCCTCACGGACGGCGCCGCCGCCGGCACCTGGAGGGGGGAAACGGACGTGTGGGGTCTACACGGAGGGGATCTAGCTGTGGGTCTGGCCCGGATGTTGCTCCAAAGTATTCCTATGGGCTGACCTAACACAACCGGGTGGGGAGGTCCACTGGTCAAATCCCGTCCGTGCAAAGTCAAAGGGCTAGATCCCGTGGTCAAACGCTACAGGGTTAGGCGGGACGGGGGCACTTGGGGGGGTAGCAATGCCTCCGAAGCGTCGCACTGGGCCCTCAAACATGCGGGGTGGTGTGGTGGCATGTCCGAAGAGGCGGGACGCGTCTCCGGTGCGTGTCCCCCCCCCCTCACAGACGGCGATGACACGGTAGTAGACGTTCTGCGGTAACGATGCGGCGTCAATATTACTAAATACTCGGAGCGCGATAAAATCATGAGTTTTTTTGCACGACGTGGGCACATGTGCTATAGGAACGATGGTATTTTTTCATAATTTTTGGTGATGGAGAAGTATCCGAAAAATTCCCTCTACGCGGATTGCCCTTCGCGCGTCTACAGCTGTGGCCGGCGGCCTCCGGGGGCTAGCATGCCGCCAAATCTTGCGTAGGCGTCCTCTCACAAGTCTGGAAGTGTTGTGGCAGTTGCAAACGCCCGGCACGCGTGTCCGGGGTTTGCCCCCCCTCACGGACGGCGCCGCCGCCGGCACCTGGAGGGGGGAAACGGACGTGTGGGGTCTACACGGAGGGGATCTAGCTGTGGGTCTGGCCCGGATGTTGCTCCAAAGTATTCCTATGGGCTGACCTAACACAACCGGGTGGGGAGGTCCACTGGTCAAAGCCCGTCCATGCAAAGTCAAAGGGCTTGACCCCGTGGTCAAACGCTACATGGTTAGGCGGGACGGGGCACTGGGGGTAGCAATGCCTATTTTTTGTATTTTCTCTTATTTTTTTAATTTTTTTTCAATACTAATTTCATTAACTTAAATGTACAGAAAACATATATCGATTGCCCCCCACACGGGCCTTCTTCCGTCGTGTCACGGAGAGGTTAGACGGGACGGGCCGGGTACCTGTGGGGGGTAGCAATGCCGCCAGGTATTGCGGTGGGCCCTCCTACGGTTGTGGAAACATGGTGGCAGGCGCAGGCACGCGGCTCCGGGGTGTGCCCCTCCCCCTCACGGGCGTCGATGCCGCCGTGCCTCGAAGGGGGGAAACGGCCATGTCGGGCCAACACAGAGGGAATCTTGGGGTGGGTTGTGACGGGACTGTGTTGGGGGTGTAGCTATGGCTGGGCTATGACAATAAGGTGAAAAGGTCCACCGGTCAAACTACGTCCAGCGAAAGTCAAAGGGATAGACCCGGCGGTCGTCTGTGTCAGGGTTAGACGGGACGGGGTACCTGGGGGTAGCAATGCCGCTAGGTGTTGCGGTGGCCCTCCTACAATTATATAAGCATGGTGGCAGGCGTAGGCACCCGGCACGCGGCTTGTATGAGGTCCCGGTGCGACGCTCCAGTGGCATTGCTACCCCCCAGTGCCCCCGTCCCGCCTAACCCTGTAGCGTTTGACCACGGGATCTAACCCTTTGACTTTGCACGGACGGGCTTTGACCAGTGGACCTCCCCACCC
>NW_021259179.1:0-1827 GCF_002162155.2 Triticum dicoccoides | reverse complement strand
AAATGGCTTTTCTAAAGTCCCAAGTGATTTGCAAGCAACAACACTTGGCACTTGGGGGCTAATGCATATTGCTTGTCTCTTCCTAAAGATGAGCCAGGTGAGCTGTCAACAGTCTCAGCCGACAGATGGGGGCTATAAAGTTCAGTTCCGTTCTTTTACAGTGATCAATAGGACTGTCTCATTCATACTGATTAAACCGGCCCTTGGGGACTACAAATGCAAAGTTATGCTATTATCAGCATCCGATTTAGTTTTGAACTGGACTTGGAGGGAGTCTAGGATAGAAGCTTTTAAGTATTTAAAGTCTACAGATTATTCAATTTTATCATAATCAGAAGACTTGGGGGCTGGTAGGATATATATAACTTATATAAGCCAGATGACGTACCTCATACTGCTGGTGCATCTGTTTAACCATCTCAATCTCCAAGTCATGGCTGGAGTGTACTTGACTGAGATAGCCAGATAATACTTCACTATTACTCAATTGAGCATAGTGTGAGACATCAAACCTCACTTTTCGTCTTTCCATGACTTCTTGTTTGGAAGAATGTCTTGCTAGTACATTTGGATTCCCCGGTTCAGTAAATCCAGTGCAAGTAATTAAAACATCATCAACATGAGTCTCTGGCGGGTTAATAGAGCTAGACGGTTCAGTCGTTGGCGGGTTAATATTGGTGTCATTAACAGAAAACTCAGGCATATCGGGTTAAGTGTTGGGAGCAGGATCTTCTAATTGTTCAGAGTTTTCTGGTGCAAAGGTTGGCTGGTCCATTTCAGCAGATTTAGGATCCTCGGCCGGTTTTGTTGCCTTCGCTTTCTTGTTGGGCTTTGCTTGACCGCTAAAAAGAATTTGGACAAGTCAGCATAATGATGAAGATATAAAGGTATAGAAGAAAGATAATTATTCTTACCCAGGGGCACTCTTGAAAGTCGGCAGTTGAGTTTGTGATGAATCGCCAAACGAAGAACAGGAAATCTCCTGCAAAAAAGGAATCAAAGGAAAGAAACCCGCAGGTAAATAAAAGAGTTAAGATTAAAAAGAACCTCATTTTGGCGTTTTCGAAGAGTGTTTGGTAAACCGAAGGATAAATCTTCATCTCCATTGGTCCGGGTCTGGCGGCAGCTCTCATGTTGCTGTCATTTCAAAGGAAAATTAGGATCTAAATAAGCCAAGGGGTGTGAAGACCTTACTTTCCGGGTTACCCGGTGAAGTTTCTGCCTTGGTAAAGGTTCTGAGTCGGAGGAAGTAATAGTTACCTCTTCTTCGACTGCTTGGCTGTCTCCCGTGTCATCCTAGCAAATGTCCGTGTCAATAAGGTGGTTGAAAAGCAAGCCAAGAGAGTCGAGGGCTACCTCCGACTTAGAGATATTGTCCAGCTTAAGCAGATCAGAGGCACTTGGTTTCTTCCTAGATCTCTTGCTGGTCTTTTTGGTGGCTTTCGCGGCAGCCCTAGCCTTTTTGGCAGCCTCGTGATCATATTTTGCCTTCCAGAAGTCAGATTTAGCATGCGGAAGGATAACATATTTGAGTTCACGCAATGTTTGGGTGATGAAGTAAGGAAAAAGAAATCAAGAGACTTACATCTCGCGGCGGGTTAAGCATCTAGAAAGGATTCAAACCCACTTTGCTGCATTCTTCAAAGTTGCTATTTACAAGCATTGTTAGATGCATCTTCAGTCAGACGCGGAGAGCTATGGCATAAGGGATCGGCTGTTCGTCCGATATAAGTACACATCAAGCCGGATCGGCGGCTTAAGGGTATGATCCGCCATGCGACCCAGCAGCGGATTAAATGGACTCCGGTTAAACCGTTTCCTAGCAAG
>NW_021259178.1:0-1977 GCF_002162155.2 Triticum dicoccoides | reverse complement strand
CAACTGTTTTAATAATTATGTGATGGAGTTCAGACGTGTGTTGCACGTGCAAGCTTACTAGTGTCGCTGAAATGACAGATAAAGTGGACGAATTCAGTCGATTTGCGCAACAGATTCGAATAAGTGGCGCCGATCAGCTCTCCATATGGGGCGGCGGTGCATCTAAAATCTACAGCGGCAACCAAGGCCATGTTCAAGACAAAATGCCCAGCAAAACTCGAGGCTTTATTTGCCTAGCGTCTCTGCTTTAATGCCAGGCTAAACACCATAGGTGAGCAGAGCTAGATTGACTTAAAAGACGAAATTTCTTGGGAGATAGTGGTCTCCTCTGCTCTCTGTGTGCCTCCGGTGATTACTAGGGATCGTCTTTGGAGGAATTTGCTCCTTTTTTAGTAGCGACCGCTGACTAGCATCCTTTAATCTTCATTCATCTTTAATTAGACTAGCCACAATGGAGAGCAACATACACTAGTAACATACACATATCCCTAAACTATGTTACTACCTTCATAATGGGTAGTAACATAAGTATGGTAACATACAAAGCCTTATTTATTAGGTTATAGACTCATATTACATTGGGATATGTGATGTTACAGTAACTAGCTAAGTTACTCAAACTACCTCTCTCCTCATTAACTCATTGCCATATAAGCAAATTTGCTGAGTTGGACTCGATATTACTGCTGAAGTTACTCCAACTATGGCTAATCTTACTCCTTCCAATTCTTTGGGCAACGGAGAATGACTAGTACTACCTCCGTCCGGATTTATTGGTCCCCATTGTATTTTGTGTCAAATTTTGACCATAGATTAAACTAATAAAACGTTCACGCATGTCACCAAACATTATATTTTTGAAAATTATGTTCAAATACGAATCCAATGAGATAATTTTTCTTGCCATGCATTAACATTTTGTTAGTTAAATTTTTAGTCAAAATTTACATAAACTACAAAGGGAACCTATAAACCAGGACCGAGGTAGTAGCATTTTTTGGGAGAAAAAATTCAACCTAAACTGGCACAATCTCCTGCCTACAAATCACGCCGTGCTTTCCCAGCGGTGATTGCGGCCATTTCGCTCGCGATTTAAAATCGTCGATAGGACCTGTAGAACCCTCAGTCTTATTACTCTCTTTGCCGAGTCGATGTGTTTTTGTTTCAAGAGCCTAAGAGAGAGAGAGAGAGATTTCATTAACTTGGCAGCAGTGTTTCTGCTTCTCTCTTTTGCAGTGAATTAATGTGTTTGACTTGTTGACAGAGGAATTTGCTAAAGGTAGAGACCGTGCTAATGCTGTGAGCAATCACCGTTTTGTAACTGGATTATGCTTTTTCTTTAAAAAAAATAGCTGCCCATGTTTCTTACCTTAAGGGAAGAAACTGAAGTAGAGTTCCTTCCAAGTTTTTACTTGGTGAAATTTTGGAAATTCTTCCGCTCATTCTATTTGCAAGCTGTCTCAACTAATTGCTCATTGGTAAGTGAAAATGTTGGTAGACCGATAAATGTTGACCACGACACTCAGGACATTTTTTTTTTGGAAAAGGAGGCCCACCCCCGGCTTCTGCATCTGAACGATGCGTGCGGCCATATAATTAAAAAGTTCGAATAAAAACATAAGCTCAATTCTAGTACAGCTCGCAAACGGAGCAAAAATAAAAATAAAAACTCATTGCCACAACCGGCAGGATAATAGGACTAGAACACTAGACGCCTATCCTATTATGAGACCGCCATCCAAACCAGTTGAATATAGCCCGTGCTATCATCTTGTACTGGTTGCACCCAGTAACCAAAGGCTCCCTGGAGTCCGTAGGAGTGAGTAAGGACCACGTACGGATCGACGCCGTAGCTCTGAAGATGACCTGCAAGAAGTTTAAAATATGTTGTCTGTTAAAGATCATATCATTCCTGCAGTTCCCTATAGCCCAAACAAGCGCACATATTTCAATCCGAATAAGAGACGTAGTAAATGA
>NW_021259177.1:0-1943 GCF_002162155.2 Triticum dicoccoides | reverse complement strand
GTACAGTTACCTCGTCAAGTTCTACTTTCCTCCCACTCACTTCTTTCGAGAGAAACTCCTTCTCTAGAAATGATCCATTCTTAGCAACGAATGTCTTGCCTTCGGATCTGTGATAGAAGGTGTACCCAACAGTTTCCTTTGGGTATCCTATGAAGATACATTTCTCCGATTTGGGTTCGAGCTTATCAGGTTGAAGCTTTTTCACATAAGCATCGCAGCCCCAAACTTTAAGAAACGACAACTTTGGTTTCTTGCCAAACCACAGTTCATAAGGCGTCGTCTCAACGGATTTTGATGGTGCCCTATTTAACGTGAATGCGGCCGTCTCTAAAGCATATCCCCAAAAAGATAGCGGTAAATCAGTAAGAGACATCATAGATTGCACCATATCTAGTAAAGTACGATTACGACGTTCAGACACACCATTACGCTGTGGTGTTCCGGGTGGCGTGAGTTGCGAAACTATTCCACAGTTTTTCAAATGTATACCAAACTCGTAACTCAAATATTCTCCTCCACGATCAGATCGTAGAAACTTTATTTTCTTGTTACGATGATTTTCAACTTCACTCTGAAATTCTTTGAACTTTTGAAATGTTTCAGACTTATGTTTCATTAAGTACATATACCCATATCTGCTTAAATCATCTGTGAAGGTGAGAAAATAACGATATCCGCCACGAGCCTCAATATTCATCGGGCCACATACATCGGTATGTATGATTTCCAACAAATCTGTTGCTCTCTCCATAGTACCGGAGAACGGTGTTTTAGTCATCTTGCCCATAAGGCACGGTTCGCAAGTACCAAGTGATTCATAATCAAGTGGTTCCAAAAGTCCATCAGCATGGAGTTTCTTCATGCGCTTTATACCGATATGACCTAAACGACAGTGCCACAAATAAGTTGCACTTTCGTTATCAACTCTGCATCTTTTGGCTTCAACATTATGAATATGTGTATTACTACTATCGAGATTCAATAAGAATAGACCACTCTTCAAGGGTGCATGACCATAAAAGATATTACTCATATAAATAGAACAACCATTATTCTCTGATTTAAATGAATAACCGTCTCGCATTAAACAAGATCCAGATATAATGTTCATGCTCAACGCTGGCACCAAATAACAATTATTTAGGTCTAATATTAATCCCGAAGGTAGATGTAGAGGTAGCGTGCCGACTGCGATCACATCGACTTTGGAACCGTTTCCCACGCGCATCGTCACCTCGTCCTTTGCCAGTGCCCGCTTATTCTGTAGTCCCTGTTTCGAGTTGCAAATATTAGCAACAGAACCAGTATCAAATACCCAGGTGCTATTGCGAGCTCTAGTAAGGTACACATCAATAACATGTATATCACATATACCTTTGTTCACCTTGCCATCCTTCTTATCCGCCAAATACTTGGGGCAGTTCCGCTTCCAGTGACCAGTCTGCTTGCAGTAGAAGCACTCAGTTTCAGGCTTAGGTCCAGACTTGGGTTTCTTCTCTTGAGCAGCAACTTGCTTGCCGTTCTTCTTGAAGTTCCCCGTTTTCTTCCCTTTGCCCTTTTTCTTGAAACTAGTGGTCTTGTTAACCATCAACACTTGATGCTCCTTCTTGATTTCTACCTCCGCAGCTTTCAGCATTGCGAAGAGCTCGGGAATAGTCTTGTTCATCCCTTGCATATTATAGTTCATCATGAAGCTCTTGTAGCTTGGTGGCAGTGATTGGAGAATTCTGTCAATGACGCAATCATCCGGAAGATTAACTCCCAATTGAATCAAGTGATTATTATACCCAGACATTTTGAGTATATGCTCACTGACAGAACTGTTCTCCTCCATCTTGCAGCTATAGAACTTATTGGAGACTTCATATCTCTCAATTCGGGCATTTGCTTGAAATATTAACTTCAACTCCTGGAACATCTCATATGCTCCATGACGTTCAAAA
>NW_021259176.1:0-2493 GCF_002162155.2 Triticum dicoccoides | reverse complement strand
GCCGAGGACGGCTTTATTTTCAAGAAGGGGAGGATGATGAGGACATGACTACCTTGGATATGACCAAAAATATTGCATATATGCATATTTGTCAGGTGATTTCTAGTGCAAACTATTCAATAATCTATTTATGTTATCCAGAACAAAAATATTTCACACACTTTTGTGTTTTGTCTAATTGCAGGTGTATGGGACATTTGTACAATCCACATATGAAGATAAGGAAGAAAGAGATGTTTATTTGCTGTCCAAAAAGTTCTCTCACGTCACTTTTGGCCCAAGAGAAGATAGAGTCCAAGTCTCTCACGTTCTGGATTCAGATTCGGACTGCACAGACATACCTGACTCAAAACGCACACAAGTTTTTATACGGACTCCGAATTGGGTGATTCTTTTTTTGTTGGAAACTAGATTTCGTGCACTTTCCAAACCAATTGGAATCACCTTCAAATTCGTCCGGAGCGTTGAGTTGTGGACGAAACAATCTGATGCTGCAGCAGAATCCGAGTCAAACTACAAGTCCAAAGGTGTTACATCACCTCCACTTGGGCCCATTGGCCTTGTACGGCCTAGATTTAGTTTTAGGCTGCCTCGGGACGTCCTCCCACCTCCTTGGCCTCCACCCCTTGCTCCTATATAAGTAGATCCATCTAGTAGCTTTTCCTTGGGATTTGTTTAGTTAAAAGTTAGCCATTGCAACTTCGTGTACTTCGTTTGTGTCCAACGACCAGACCAAGACCGCTTCCGGATCCCCACCATTATTAATACTTCATATATATTTGTAATATTTAGATTGCTTTATCATATTCTTGCTCGTTCTTCGATTGCTTGCAGGAATAGACCTTCGTGGTCAGGCTGACCGTGCTTCCAGCATCGTTAGTAACCTCAGGAGATTGGTTTAGCGATTGCTAAGGCGCAACGTCGTGCACGTTTGTAGTCGGATCGTCAAAGTCGTCTCCACCAAATCGATAGTTATCATCTCATCGAAAGATCGGGACCCTCGCCTTTATCATAACCTTGGGAAGTGCACCTTTTGCACCGACCGAGTATCTTTTCTTGGCTATGTTGTTACTCCACAGGGAATTGAAGTTGATAAAGCCAAGATTGAAGCTATTGAGAGTTGGCCGCAACCCAAAACGGTCACACAAGTGAGGAGTTTTCTTGGCCTCGCTGGATTCTACAGGCGTTTTGTGAGAGATTTCAGCACCATTGCTGCACCTCTCAATGAGCTTACAAAGAAAGATGTGCCTTTTCTTTGGGGTACTGCACAGGAAGAAGCCTTCACGGTATTGAAAGATAAGTTGACACATGCTCCTTTACTCCAACTTCCTGATTTTAATAAGACTTTTGAGCTTGAATGTGATGCTAGTGGAATTGGATTAGGAGGTGTGTTATTACAAGATGGCAAACCTGTTGCATACTTTTCTGAAAAATTGAGTGGGCCTAGTCTGAATTATTCTACTTATGATAAAGAATTATATGCTCTTGTTCGGACTTTAGAAACATGGCAACATTATTTATGGCCCAAAGAATTTGTTATACATTCTGATGATGAATCTTTGAAACATATTAAAAGTCAAGCTAAACTGAATCGTAGACATGCTAAATGGGTTGAATTCATTGAGACTTTCCCTTATGTCATTAAACACAAGAAGGGAAAAGAAAATGTTATTGCTGATGCATTGTCTCGTCGCTATACTATGCTTTCACAACTTGACTTCAAAATATTTGGTTTGGAGACCATCAAAGATCAATATGTGCATGATGCTGATTTTAAAGATGTAATGCAGAATTGTAAAGAAGGAAGAATGTGGAACAAGTTTGTCGTTAACGATGGATTTGTGTTTCGTGCTAAAAACCCTAAACCCTAAACTGCTTTTTAGTACTACTTGTCACCCCCAAACTGATGGACAAACTGAAGTAGTCAATAGAACGTTGTCTACTATGCTTAGGGCTGTTTTGAAGAATAATAAGAAAATGTGGGAGGAATGCTTGCCTCATATTGAATTTGCTTATAATCGTTCATTGCATTCTACTACTAAGATGTGCCCTTTTGAAGTTGTGTATGGTTTCCTACCTCGTGCACCTATTGATTTGTTGCCTCTTCCATCTTCGGAGAAGGTTAATTTTGATGCTAAACAACGTGCTGAATTGATTTAAAAAATGCATGAGTTAACTAAGGAAAACATTGAGCGCATGAATGCTAAATATAAACTTGCTGGAGATAAGGGTAGAAAACATGTTGTGTTTGCACCTGGAGATCTTGTTTGGTTACATTTGCGTAAGGATAGATTTCCTGATTTGCGCAAATCAAAGTTAATGCCACGTGCTGATGGTCCCTTTAAGGTGTTAGAGAAAATAAATGATAATGCATATAAACTTGAGCTGCCTGCAGATTTTGGGGTTAGTCCCACTTTTAACAGTGCAGATTTGAAGCCTTATTTGGGTGAGGAAGATGAACTTCCGTCGAGGACGACTTCATTTCAAGAAGGG
>NW_021259175.1:0-1346 GCF_002162155.2 Triticum dicoccoides | reverse complement strand
GGAAGGATATACCCCTGAAATATGTGTTTAAACACATTTTCCTTTCCATTGTTCTGTTTAATCTGATGATCATATTTTCCTTCCATTGGTTTGTTTAGACCTTTGCTATGATCTATATGATATAAGCAGTAATAATCCACTGCTTGTGCAAACACCCCGATGTACAACTCTGTCAGTAAGACCCTGTTTTTATTGTTGATGACATTCCGGTAACCACCGATGGATGAGAACTTTGCCTATTGGTCCGCCTCGTTCAACGAGCAGGAAAGTAGTTCTCTTCGTCCCTCGCCCTTGGTATCGACGTTGTCGCCGACATAATTGACAGGCTACCCCCCTGACATGCCTAGCTTGCATGATCACGCAAGACGTCTCCGCCCTTCCTACTTCTAACCCACATGGTGGGCCCATAACCCACAGGTCCACTGGATCGAAACCTGACTCTCCTATACACCCTATTGTCGAAGTTATTCCTCGCGCTTGGCTTCGTATTTTATTCACGGGCCACCTTCCTAATGCTCTATTCTGGTATCAGACGCAATACTTACTCTCGCTGCTCTGAAACCCTTTCTCACTCTGGTTCAGACTTCGAGCAACTATCTATCCACTTGGAACCTCTTATTGTACCTTCGTACCTTACTCTTGATGTATTCGATATGTTCGACTCAAGAGATAATCTTATACTAATTCATGGGTTAGCCCCAGATTGTTTCCCTTAAAAGCTTTATGTCGTAGTGAGCTGGCCCTTATCTTTCGTAAGTACGATGGAGTTCCCGAAGAAATGATGACCAGTTTATGATGATGCATCGGAATAAAGGATTGAAGACATCTACGAAAGGGATTAACTTCTTCGAGAAGATCCGTTAGATTATCGTAACCAGACCTTTCCCCATTGCTCCCCTCTTAAATCTCGGGACGAGATTTCTTGTAGTGGAGGAGATTTGTAACGCCCCGGTAGTTAAGCTACAGTAACCCTCCGGAAATGATGCCACATCACCTCGGTTAGTGTTGATAATCTCACGTTAGTTCAAAACCGGTTCGAATTCAAACTCAAAATCAAGCAAACAATAAAAGTTTTTAAATATTAAAACTAAAAATGTTCGGAGTGACCCAAATAATGCATAGGTAATTATGGTAAAGAAACCACACTTTTATAAAATGGTTAAGTAAACTAAAATGAGTAAAACAGTAGCTAAAACAATTAAATAAATGCCTTTTTCTTTCATAAAATATTAAACTATTTAGTTCAGGGGTAAAACTTTTTAAGACAGTAGTTGGAATTGTAACTCCATTTTAGGTGTGGGTTTTATTTTTGTAAAACTATAAAGTATTAAATAAATAAAAACAAA
>NW_021259174.1:4369-10101 GCF_002162155.2 Triticum dicoccoides | reverse complement strand
CTGGAGTATTTTGACTGTTCAAAATGATTATATTTGGTCAGGTACACAACTTATTCTCTTTGTATGAAAATCTAACTTGCAAATACTTATCTTAATAAAACTGCAGTAGGATAATCCTACTGTTTCTGCTATATGAAGCACAATCAATCCTTTGTTCAAAAAGCATGTCCTAACTAGTGTCTTGATGTGATATATCACTTGTTCAATGAAGCAAGCAAAAGCAAAAAGACGTCAAGTGAAGCTCACTGTTTTGGTAATTCAGGCTACACCTACACATGCTGATTCAGACTTAGAAATTCAGACTTAGATGTGAGTGAAGACTTGGCAGTACAAAAATTCCCTTAAGACCTACACACGCTGAATCAAATATTCTAGACGTTGAACACAGAAATTACCTAATGATGCAAATTCGAGCTAAAGAAATTGCAATTGAAATTTATACCATGTAGGGTTTGCAGTAGAGGATTCCATGAGAGGGGGGTACAGGTACGGTGGTGTCGAGGGGCTGGCGGACGAGCTCGTCGGAGCGTCGGGGTAGAAGAGTTGTTGTGGCCAACGGCTGGCGCACGAGCTTGCCGGGGCGCCGGGGACGTGCTGCTGCGGCGGCGAGGTCGCCGATGACCGAACCGGCGCCGCCTCCCTACAGGCACCTGACTTGGCCACGATTCGGGTGGCTTCGTGCCGCCGGCCAGAGCCTCCGCCAGGCGGCGAGACGGAGAGTGGGGCCAGGGAGATTAAGTTGTTTTTTCTTTTCCTTCGCGATGGGGACGCCGCAGTGGATCGGTTTGCATTAAAAAATTGTTGGACGAAGCGCGAAGTTACGGTAACCAGCTATGTTACTGCTATACTCTCTGTCCTCATTAAATCATTGCCACGTATGCAAATATGCTGAGTTGGAGTCTAAGTTACTGCTGAAGTTACTCCCACTATGGCCAGTCTAAGCCACGCCTCCTCTACTGCTCAGAAAAATTACTACTGCCGACATGCAGCTACTACCTTCTATCACTTCATAGCTAAGTAATAACTACTACTGCCATTGCATGCAAGTTGTGTCGCTACATGCATGCTGAAGACCATCCGAAGACTAGGTTGGAAACGCCAATGATCATGGCGTTTCTGCCTAGACGGAAACGCCAACGTGCTTGGCGTTTCCATGTGGGTCGAAAGCGCTAGCCAGCTTGGCGTTCGTATGTGGGTCTGAAACGCGAGCTACTTCGGCGTTTTTGTATGGAGAAGAAACGCCACGGGCTGTGGCGTTGCTAAAAGGGTTAGATTGTGAAATACTTTCATGTCGAGTTCATTTTGTGCAAAGGTTGTTAAAAATGTCAGAATAGTGATTTCGTCCCTCAACAGATTGGTCTTTCCTCATCTTTGTATCCACAGACGCCCCGCTGCTCTCCCCCGTCCCTGGAGGCGCCCTAGGTCGGAGCTTTGCACACTCCGTCGACTTGCCATCCACCAGTGTGCGCCACCTCACCCCTTCTCGGCCGCGTCGACGACTTCATGCCCGCCTTCTCGCCTCCAGGGCTGGACCGCCATGGCAAGGACGGCTGGGCCGGCAAGGTGGAGCACCTCGAAACTGAGGTGACGTCTTCTGGACATCCGATACCTTCCGGCGCACGCTGCTCTTCCGCGACGGCGGTTGGCCGTGCTGGGTAGGCGAGACCATGGCGTCTGGCTTCCACGGCCTGCGCTGACCGCCGACGGCGGCGAGGCGAGGCGACGCTATGGGCCTGCTCGCGTGTGGGGCGCGGGAACACTGCTGTGTTGTGGCACTTGCGCTGTGGCTGTTCCTGCGGGCACGGAGTGCGAACGGGCGCGCGCGTGGGTAGGTGTGTACGTGCGGGACGAGCCCCGGGGACTCGTCCATGGACGAAAGGGCGCCGGCTTGAGTGAGACGACGCTATGGTGGATGAATACGAAGGGAAAGAAGGCGGGGATGAGCGACAACTCAGTCTCACTACGGGCTCGGTAGAAGCGACGAGATGACCGGGGATGTAGACATGGACGGAGCCAGGATTTCGACATAGAGGGGGGCGAGGCTTCACACTAAGTCTCATACGCGAAGGCTGTGGTAAAAAAAAGTCCTAGGTTCTAGTCTAATGGAGATGGCATGATGCAAACTTATCTTTTTTTTATCTATTCATCGCATTCACATGAACAAAACCTTAAAGAAAATTGACAGCTGACAAAAAAAATTCACAACACTAGAAACACAAGATAATCTTATGAACCAATAATTTGTAGTAATGCAATGTAGGTGGATGATTTTTTACCTAATTTCATTATTTGTTGGAATTGGCGAGATGGACGTCACTAATTCAACTCAATCCCAAAATTAGAATCGGCAAAAGCATGCGATTTTGTTGAAGCTATCAAACAAGAATGGTACAAAGAGAACAATGATTAGTTTGGAAATAATAAACCTGGACTAATCTAGGTCTCAAAATAAACTACCTTTTTTCTTGTTTCGTTTCCGTTCATCCGTGCGTCGGCCTACTGGAAATATCCCTGTGTATCAGGCGCTCGCAACGACACGTGATTTCTTTTCCCCCGTCACAATCAGCGGTATAGGGTACCGTAAAAACTCTCCTCGAGTATTGTGCCATCTGCCAGGAGTACGGCGAGCTCAGCAACCTGGGCTTCGTGATGGACATCGGGTGGCACGCCAACGTGGAGCTGCAGAAGCAGCAGGGCCGCAGCGACGGCTCCATCATGCCGCCCACCACGCAGCACATGATATGACAGACATGTTCATTGTGGGTCTGTATATATATCGGTGGTGCTACCTTAACTTAGCTATGTACCTGTTGGATTGGATCCATACTTAGTCTTTACTAGCAAAAATGCCCGTGTGTTGCAACGGGGGAAAAGAAATCACATGTCGTTAGCCCAATAAGTATGAGTGGTGACCAATAGATCCATGTCATGTATTTCAACACGGAGCCTCACCTGTGTTGCCGCTTATTTTTCTTCTGCCCTTGCCGATAATGCTCGTGGTTTCCACCCAATCACAATACATCTGGACATGGTCAATCCCAAGCTCAGCCACCAAATTCCCCGCTCACCCCGCTCCTCCATGTTTGACAAGTCTTTAGAAAGTTTTTAGAGGAATGACTGCATCCACCACGTGCCAACATAGAGCAACATCCAAAAGCTTGTCACATGATGAAGAAATGACCTGAACAAACCATGCATATTATTTTCCCTTTCTATAGAAACTCACAGGGCACTTGTCATAGTAAAAGCAAAAAGGGAAATACATGAAACCAACGGCTAGCAAATAAAATACTTACATGGTTTCAATGAAAAATCATCGTATGTAGAATCAAAGAAAGTTGAACTATCATATAAAGTAAATGAGTCCATGTGTTGCAACGGGCATAAATATTTATGGTCCAATACCAATTTTGTGTAACATATATCTTGAAGATGCATATTCTGTGGTTCAATACGAATTTTGTGTATCAGATGTTTTCATTAGGACTCTTACATCAGGCATCATTGTCTACCTTGTTTACTGTTGAGTTACTCCTACCACCACCCCACATCTCCCTCTCTCAGAGTTGTGCGTCATCTACTATTTAGCTTTATGAGATAGCTTGAGCCACTACTTTCAAAAGAAAATGTGAGAAGCTCTTTGATGGGAACTCATTTCGAACAATCCAATGACCCTTTAGAAATGTAAATATTTCCTCCTACCCGGTGTAGAGTACGCAACGTTCGCACATGAAAAAAATGGGTTTCTGCGTCAAAATATCAAATATATAACCGAAACATTCACGTAATCACGTCCACGAAATAACCATACAATAGAGAGGGGTTGATCGACTGTCTCTTCAACTAATAATTGAGAGAAATTAGATGGCAGAGAAATACATTCCCAAACTATGATTTTAGGCATGGAATTATACTATTGTTCATTAGATAAAAGAAGACGTTACATGATAATGAAAAATCACAATAAATTAATTCATATTCAGCTGCAAACTTGTGTACAACATTGCTTAAGAAAAGTTGGAAGAGCTCAATGTGACTAAACATGCTAGACATGAATTGGCATGGTGACTGAAGGAGCAATCTCCACTCATCCGAATACAACACCAACAAATGTCCCCATGTACTGCCAGTACTGGTGCAATAGCAGAGACCTCAAAGTGCTCTTGTTTCTTTCCTTGAAATTACCACTCCCGATAATTTAATTATTTATTTACTGTAGCAAGTGAGCAGATTAGCAAAACAGAGGGAGAACAACTCTATAATCTTATTATGAAATAACGGGTAAAAATTTCCAGACCACAAAATTCAGATACAGGACACTGAGTGGATGAATACCCTAAAGGCTGACCATGGATTATAGTGAACAGTTAGCTCCTTGAAGTGCAGCTCCTGCTCAGTTTAGCAACTGACCATGGATTGAGAAAATTTATTATCCTTTTTAATCTGCTTTAGCTTACCATTTGTAATGAAGATAGTTCATTGGAATTTAACAATACATGGAAACTAAACTGAGCGAGAGTTTGTCTCCAAAGCAGACCTGATGCCTTGAGCTCTGGAATGGTACTGCATAAATGTAGACGCAAATGTCAGGCATAAACTGGTTAGTCTTTCATCAAGCAATAATTGATAAAATCAGGCCATTTGCAAGTTGAAAACATACATGCAGAGCCACACAAGCAGAAGCCCCGTCGCCGGAATAATGTACCAACTTCCGTTTCACCTGGATCGGATTGGCTTCCGTGTAGATTGCATTTTACTGAATAATCACCAAGAAATCAAATGGAACGTGGACCCTCGTCAACGCCGGCAGCTTGGAGCAACAGGTACACTTGTTTTTCATATTGATTTTTCTTCATATACACTCGGTTTCTTCATATTGATTTTTCTAAACAGAGGTAAGAGTTTGACCTGAAAATTAGACTGTATCTCAATCCGTCGTATGCATAACATCAAACAAGTTGCCGGCAGATGGTCTTGAATAGGGTTCACGGTTTACAAAATATGGATTGTTAGTGAAAACTGAAAGCGCTAAAGAAAGAATCAAGAAAGTAGTTTGGCCGTTGAAAATCCATGTACGTAGATGTGAGGGGTGGGGGTGCATTGCTAGCAGCTAGTTCAGAGTCGTCGCTGCTTCTTGATGCCTCCTACTGGATCCAAGGCAAGTCACCGCTCATGCCGTCCTGCCTCAAACACCTGCGCATGTAGCAAACAATCAAATAGATAGGATAACAAATTAAGGGCAGAGAGCATGAGGACGACAAGAGAAGATGCATCATTTTGCCAGTGCCATCCGCAGGTCGCGCACACCAGGCTGCCAGTCCAACGCCCCACATCAAGCTTAGTCAGGAGGATCAGGACACCCGCTTCCAACCGGCGGCCAATCAACCAAGGGTCGCAGCCAGGGCGCTGAGGGTGAGCTTGGCCGGTATCCATCCATCCGGCGGCCAGGCAGACCTGGGTCGCAGCGGAGGCGCCGTGGTCAACGAAGCCATTAAGAACGCGGCTATGGATGAGGGCTGGCGGGCGCAGGCGACGGTGGAGAGGAACGTGACCGTGGGTACGGCGGCACGGGCGGCGGTGGTGCGGAGCTAGCCGTCCGAACGTAGACGTGCCCGGCGATCTTGCTCCATCCATAGAGGGATTCGTCGGAGATTTAAAGAACCCCGATGCAAAGGGGTGGATCTGGACTGCGGAGGGGCGGTGGCCAGCGGTGGCGGCGGAGGGGCGGGGGC
>NW_021259174.1:0-3483 GCF_002162155.2 Triticum dicoccoides | reverse complement strand
GGGGGGGGGGCAGCTGCGGCGGCGCGTGGCAGGGTTCGGCGCCGCGCTGGAGCGAGGAGATGCGCTCGAGGTGGAGATGGGAGGTAGGTCGTCGCGTGGGTTCTTTTCTTTTTCTCTCGCATACCATACCGGTTCGTGTTACTTGTTAGGACCGCGGGTTAATTTCATGTAAACCGAGGGACTTTTATGCAAAATCATGCTCGACGACGTACCGCAGAAACCCAATTCTCTTTATTATTAGGTAAAGATTGATAGCAGATCGCAACATACGTCCGTTGTGGTTTGTTTGCTACCATTTAATAGGTAGGCATCCTTGTTACAAGGTTTCAGGTTTTCATGCTGGTAAGTAGTAACCATGAACTATCACAGTTTGATATGATATAACTTTTGTGTGGCATTGATGTTTAATTATTTCTTTTGCTCCCCGGCCATCACTTGTTTGTCATGATCACTAGTAGAAAAACACCTAATAGTCCCGATTCATAAGGGTCTTTAGTCCCGGTTCATGAACCGGGACTAATGGGCCGTTACTAATACCTCCACCCATTAGTCCCGGTTCAAACCAGAACCGGGACCAATGTGCCTCCACGTGGCCCTGTGCGCCGAGCCCAGTCAGGGGGCCTTTGGTCCCAGTTGGTGGCTCCAACCGGGACCAAAAGGCATCCACGCGTCAGCATTTCAGTGGCTGGGGTTTTTGTTTTTTTTGAAAGGAGGGGAGGTTGGGGGTTTTGGAGGGTTAATTTAGGTGTTTCATATATTGTGTTAGCTAGCTAATTAATAGAGAGAAGTGTCCTCTCTTATGTCCGTGCTTGGTTGACGCTACGTACTATATATACATAAGTGATCGAGAGAACCATCCAGTACAGAAGTTCGTCATGCATACCGAGAGAAGTGATCGATTGACCTCTCCTTCTCTGAGAGATTGGTCGAACAACAAGTTTTCGTATCATGTATCCGACGCTACTGGCTACATACATGTACAATATGTATAAGATCTCTTAATTACAAACCCCTAGCATTTGAAATCAATTTCCACATGGTATTCTCCGGCTTTATTGATGACGTGGTCAAGAAAGAATCCCGCCAATTCCTCTTGAATTGCTTTCATGCGATCTGGTTGTAGGAGTTCATTCCGCATCTGCCATGTCTAATTTGAAGAAGGGGGTTAATTAATACATATATATGAATGAAACTCAACAGAAATGATGGTGTAATAAAATGAAATTATGAATATTATTGCTTACGCACTTCATATTGTCTTTGAGAGTAGCCCCACTTGTTTTTCAAAGTCGCCGTGTGGATGAACTCGCACACGTAGTATCCACAGAAATCATTCCCTTCCTCCTGCCACAAGCACTTTACGAGAAATAGAGGTCAATCAAACTGATAATGAAGCATTATAAATGGCATTGATGAAAGTATAGCTATAGAATCAACGGGAGATGCGCGCAACTAGCTAGCCAGTAGTACTTACTTTCGGCCATTTATATGTCAGCTCCTTCGGCAGTCCCGGAGCTTCTACGTTGAACTGTTTCCAAACCCTGCAAGACAAAGAAAATCATTATTATTACTTGAGATATCAGGAAATGAACAAAAAATTGCCAATATGGTGCGATAATGATCGATTGAACTTACTCGGTGAGCATTTCAGTGATTTCCGCATAGGATTTGGGATCTTTTCGTCTCGAGTCTAAGATAGTTACTAGTCCACGCTCAAGCTTAATCTCCAGAAGAATATAGTGGTACCTGCGCACGCATGCATAACTCATCAATTACATTACTATAAGCTCGCTTGAGTAATAAGGGAAACCGAATATGCACACGACAGTAACACTCACGGGCCGTTGTAAGGAAAGAGTATGGTATCTTTGTTTTGATTTTTGATCAACGATTGTAGCAAGTTGTCCTCGGCCTCTTTGACGTTCTTTTCAACAAGAAATACATCTATGATATTTTTGTTAATGAACCCAATATCATAAATTTCTTGTTTTTTGCACTCGACGATCTTCAATCTGCATAATATATTGAGGATAATTAATTATAAATACATGCAATGAAAGAGCCGAGCTATATATAGAGACTTAATGACAGAAATTGTACTTACAGGCAGTAGCAAAAGACCATTAATTTATCGAGGGCCTTTTGATTGAAGAGCTCGAAGAACTCCTCAAATGGAACAGTCAACAGATCATTTGCAACGAGATCGTGCTCCTCTTTAATATGCAGATACAAATTCTTATCCTCAGACTCTCTACAGGTTTCCATGTACCAATTATGGAATCTTCGCATCATTGTTGTCAGAGATTTTTCATCTTTGACGAGAAGCTTCCCGTACTCGTATCTGTGTTCGTCCACCTCCAAGAAATCAGGAAGTGCATTGTCAGGCAGGTAATCGTCAAGATTGCCATAACCGGCCACCGTCCCCGGAGCATTAGACACATTGAGCGGGGGGCACGATTGCTGTGCTTGTTCTCCGAGCTGGGCAATTTTTTTCCCCTTTGCTCGTTGTTTTGACCTTTTAGCACTGACAGTAGTTCCCGACCGCTCGGCTTGGAGATATGTTTGTTCAGTAATGCGCTCATAGTTGGTTCTCGGCGGAGACTTTGGTGGTTTCCTCAGGGCGTCGAGAGTGCGCTTTGATTTCACCGGATCTACCTTCTCCTCCGGAGGTGGATGTTTCTTTGCTTTCACCCCTTCAAAGAACTCCTTCACGTGGGTCCGCACAATCGTATCGTTTTCCTCCTTGGACCTCTCGTACGGTAACTTCTCTAGAGGCTTGAGAGATGATGGACCATATTTGTATTGCCTCCCGCCTCTGGTTGTGCTGCTAGACGCCGGAGCAGACGGAGCGGCTGCGGCATCTGTCTTCTTTCGTGCTTGCTTACGAGGCGGAGGAGAAGGAGTACGACGCGCCGGAGCAGCCGGGGCGGCAGCGGGTCTCTTCCGCCCTTGCTGGCGAGGCGGAGAAGGAGGATGTTGCTGGCTGCTCAGGAGCGCCGGCGCAGGCGGAGAAGGAGGCGGAGTGCCGCCATGCGCCGGAGAAGGAGGCGGAGTGCCGCCACGCGTGCCCTGATCGTCACTCGCCGGAGGAGGAGGCGGTGGAGGAGGCGGAGTTCCCTGACTCGCCGGAGCAGGAGGAGGAGGCGGAGGCGTCCAGTTCAAAAGGGTGATGAGCTCCTTCTTCCATAGGCATGGAGTCTTCAGAGCAGAACTCAGCCTAGTCTCCCCTTCACCGGTAGGGTGGTCAAGCACGAGGTCCTCAAATCCCTCCGTTATTTCATCCACCATCACCTTAGCATATCCTTTTGGAATCGGCTGGCGGTGATAAGTTGTGTCGGGTCCACTAGGATAAACTTGGCCAACAGCTGCCTTGACCTTGAAAGTCATCCATCGCGCCATCATGTGGCAATTTTGAGACTCCATGATACCATCCACGGGATAGCTGGCAGGAGCCGTCAAGACATGCTCCGGCCGAAGCAGCTC
>NW_021259173.1:0-1215 GCF_002162155.2 Triticum dicoccoides | reverse complement strand
TTCGGAAGCAGCAAATGAAGGAGTCTGGATGAAGGAGTTCATATCCGATCTAGGTGTCATACCTAGTGCATCGGGTCCAATGAAAATCTTTTGTGACAATACTGGTGCAATTGCCTTGGCAAAGGAATCCAGATTTCACAAAAGGACCAAACACATCAAGAGACGCTTCAACTCCATCCGGGATCTAGTCCAGGTGGGAGACATAGAGATTTGCAAGATACATACGGATCTGAATGTTGCAGACCCGTTGACTAAGCCTCTTCCACGAGCAAAACATGATCAGCACCAAGGCTCCATGGGTGTTAGAATCATTACAGTGTAATCTAGATTATTGACTCTAGTGCAAGTGGGAGACTGAAGGAAATATGCCCTAGAGGCAATAATAAAGTTATTATTTATTTCCTTATAATCATGATAAATGTTTATTATTCATGCTAGAATTGTATTTACCGAAAACATAATACATGTGTGAATACATAGACAAACAAAGTGTCACTAGTATGCCTCTACTTGACTAGCTCGTTAATCAAAGATGGTTATGTTTCCTAACCATGAACAATGAGTTGTTATTTGATTAACAAGGTCACATCATTAGCAGAATGATCTGATTGACATGACCCATTCCATTAGCTTAGCACCCGATCGTTTAGTATGTTGCTATTGCTTTCTTCATGACTTATACATGTTCCTATGGCTATGAGATTATGCAACTCCCGTTTACCGGAGGAACACTTTGGGTACTACCAACGTCACAACGTAAATGGGTGATTATAAAGGAGTACTACAGGTGTCTCCAATGGTCGATGTTGGGTTGGCGTATTTCGAGATTAGGATTTGTCACTCTGATTGTCAGAGAGGTATCTCTGGGCCCTCTCGGTAATACACATCACATAAGCCTTGCAAGCATTACAACTAATATGTTAGTTGTGAGATGATGTATTACGGAACGAGTAAAGAGACTTGCCAGTAACGAGATTGAACTAGGTATTGGATACCGACGATCGAATCTCGGGCAAGTAACATACCGATGACAAAGGGAACAACGTATGTTGTTATGCGGTCTGACCGATAAAGATCTTCGTAGAATATGTAGGAGCCAATATGGGCATCCAGGTCCCGCTATTGGTTATTGACCGGAGATGTGTCTCGGTCATGTCTACATTGTTCTCGAACCCGTAGGGTCCGCACGCTTAAGGTTACGATGACAGTTATATT
>NW_021259172.1:0-1143 GCF_002162155.2 Triticum dicoccoides | reverse complement strand
CCATGAACGGTCGCAGCGTAGGCTCGCCGGATTGGCGGTGGTGGCCTAGAACATCTAGGGCTACTCCATGCGAGGGATCTCTGCGGTTTGACGGGCGAGTCGCTAGCATGGTGAACATCTAGGGCTACTCCATACTGAATGGCAGAGCAAACAAATTGAAGCAAGCATGCCTGAACCAAACAGAGGTGGACTCCATCGATCAACCAGACAATTATCGCAATGATCGGATGGATTGACTGGAGAGATGGATGTATGGACGCAAGATGTACCTCGAGCATGCGCCAGATGGAGGGGTCGACGACTCGACGGCCTTGACGGCGCCGTTGTTCCACTCGGAGCGGCGCTCCTCGGCGTCGAGGAACTTCATGCGCACCTGCACGCCGGGTGCCCAGGCGCCGATCAGCGCGTCCTCCACCTCCTGCTTGGGCACGACGAACTCCCCGGCGCCCTGGCACGGGTAGTAGGTGACGGTGAAGAGCGTGCCCTCTGCCGCGAGCCGCACGGCCTCGTCCACCTCCTCGGGCGGGACCCGCGCGCGCGTTGCGTGGCCGGCGCTCGGCGCCCTCGGACGCCTGCTGGGAGACGGCGGGGTACCTGGGCGCGCCCGGCGAGCAGCTCCCCGTCGGCGCGGCGCATGAAGACGACGGCATCCCCGGCCATGAGCAGCTTGGCGTTGACTAAAATGGCATGATTTGGAACAAAGGCGCTGGGTGTTTCCTTACTTTGACGGTGGTTCGAGGGGATCGTGCGAGGGGATGAAAGAACTTACATTTGGTGGGAGGGGGCATCGATGGGGCACCAATGAGGTACATAGGAAAGGTAAGAATCGATGCGTTAGGAAAGTTAGGATTTTGAATTGATTTTCATGAAAATAGGGTTTTAATGTTTGTAATGTGATTTCTGTACCTGCCCGTTTGTGACGGTGTCTGGTTAGGAAAGTTTGTAAATGTTAAGAAAGTTTTTATTGGGAAAGTTTGTAAATGTTAAGAAAGTTTTTATTGGGAGGGTGAAAAAAATCAACGTGAGGATATGATGATGGAAGGAGAGACCAAATTAAACCAAACAAAAATAAACCAGACGAAAATAAACCGGACGAAAATAAATCGTGGACGCAATCCTACCAACTCAGTCATTAGGAGTAGA
>NW_021259171.1:0-2378 GCF_002162155.2 Triticum dicoccoides | reverse complement strand
CTCTCCCGTACAGGATCACGAGAGGCGGGGTTCCGGAGGCCTGCTGTCCCTTCTCCTGGTGCACGCCAACAGGAGGGATGGAGAAAACTTGCTTGGCGGCGCAATGATCTGTAACGGTGGTGAGAAACCATTCGAAGCAGCGGCGGCTAGGGTAGACGTCTGCCTGACTATATAGTGTTGGCCGGGTAGGTCGTGGGAGTAAACCCCACGTCCGAGTCGTCACGATCCAAAAGAATCGAAAATGGTTCAGTAATTAACGCGTCCATTAATTATTAATTAATGATTCATTAATTTTTCCGGAGCAGCAAAAGGCGAGCGAGGAGGAGGAGCGCGCGTATAGGTCTCCTCTTCTCATGCTCATACAAGTGGTAGAAGAGCTCACCTTATAAAGAGGTGCAACTCTGTCTCAACTTCCGGGGTGGGACTAAACTTTAGTCCCACTCACTCCACTCACATGTGTGCATGAATGAGCCAAGATAATTTCAGAATTTTAGTTGGGGGGCCAAAGGCCTACTAGCAAAATTCCAACAGACACTACTCTAATTTGTAGTAACCTCTACTAACAGATCGTTCCAAAGTTATGCCATATCAGTCAATCCTTTTATTTCCTTGTCAGGGCTAATCAATCAAGAAGATATAGAATGCATAAATCATTGTCCATTTCTAGAGAGTTCAAACTGAGCTTTGGTGGCGGACAACAGAAAGAACAAACAAAATTATATTTGTCCTACTAAGTTCGTTGTGAACTTTTACTGAAATAAGGTATACATATGAAATAAGAAAGAATCTAATTTAGGTGCAATTATCTCAAAAAGATCCAAACCAATGTAACATATATATTCGCATTCAGAAATTAATCTTCCATGACACTAATCAATCTTTGGATGGCATTTTTCTTCATAACACCAATCGGTACTCCCACCATTATTTACTCTTCGCTCACTCCTGCTTCATATTCCCTCGTCCAGAATCCAGCACCTCCGTCTGAGCCTCTTGTGTATACATGTGCAAGATGGTCACGTATATACCATGATGCACATCACCGTTTGCAATGGAAGAAAGCTAAAGAGGTTAATTAAAATAACATCTTGGGAACAAATTCTATGGAGACAAGTCCATAGGTAGTGGTACTCTAGCCAGGAACCAATATTTTTTGTTCTCCAATGTAGTCCTTTCATGCTTGTTATCTGGATGTCATGTGATGAAAAATAGCCATGCACCGATCATAGATGTTCTATCTGTTTGAGAATGCAACAAAGGTATGTACGCACATGCAAGGGGTAGTACTTACATGAGAGCAATTTGAGAGAATCGATCAACACCTGCCTCAGTTGCTAGTTTCTGATGGCGTTGGGTAGGTTGCAGTGCGAACCAGGCTAGCGGTACTTCCAGCCCTGTGACGTCTTCGTTTCAGTTTTATCAATCCCTCAATTGGCGCCCATACCAAGAGAGAAGGGTGGGATGGTGCGATCGTAGAACATGACAAATTTTCCTATGTAGAACTTGCAGAGCAATTAGGTGGTCTGTTGTTTTTACTTGCTCCTGTATTTAGTACGTGAACATGAAAGGCTAGGTTAAGTGTTGTCAGCATGAATTAACATAAAAAACTGGCGCTTAAAAGGATGTACCACTCAAGAATACAGAAACAATTTTGAAGTACAAACATAGTGGCCTATTTCCAAAGCATATGTGCCAGCAAACAGAGCTGGACTTCAGCACATCGATCAACTGGCCATAGCCAACCAATTGTAGGAGGTCCAGGAGCTGCAGTATAATGAGGCCCATACGTGCTGATGTGAGAAGGATCCTAAAGCAGTTCCATATTTGCTGAAGAAGAAGCAGGTTAAGTTCCACGGTCTGAGCAGCAATATCCCTAGGCGAGTAGTGGCGCCGCAAGGAGGGTGCTGGAAAGCATGGGCCTGTATCACTAGCACAAAACTCACAGGCCATGTCAATTAGATAATCAAAGAACCGAATTAACGAAATTGGTTAGAACAAAACAAACAGAGTTACTTGAGTAGCCAACGCATCTCCTTCAGATTGGAGGGCAAAAACACATGCATGAACGGTGGCGTGCCGCTGGATGGCGATGGTGGCTTGTCAGCTTGTAGTTGAGGGAGGGCCGATCGAGCTGTGGACGGATGGAAGGTCAAGACCGCACAGGAACCAATTGCATGCTTAGATATTGGTTCAGCTTGTTCCTTTTAAATGGGGAGAGGAAGGGGTCGTGGAGGTATAGAACTATAGATTAGAAGAAGACGGGAGTTGTCTTTATCTTTTACAACCGTGAAAAGAGATCGTGGACCTGAGTTGTCTTTATCTTTTACAACCTAGAAAAGAGATCGTGGACCTTTTTTTTATACAGAGAGAAAAGAGAT
>NW_021259170.1:0-1196 GCF_002162155.2 Triticum dicoccoides | reverse complement strand
TCCAGCTCCTCCCCCTCGCACGCCCCAGCCATGGCCGACGCCATCGCCGCCACCCCCTCGCCGTAGCCACGCCCTCCGTCCACCCCACGCCGTGCCACCGTGTCCAGGAGCTCCGCCGCTGTCCACTTCATCGAGCAGCCGAGCCCCGAGCGCTCGCAACGCCCGAGTCCACCGCACTGACCTCGCCTGAGCTCACCGTCGCCGGAGATCCCCTTCAACGCCGTCGTCGCTCCGGTCCATCTCCGGCCGCACCAAGGACTCCGTCGCATTCACTGTGAGCTTAGCCATCTTCCCCTTCCTTCCGTTCTTGCTCCCGAGCCGTGTAGCAACCTCCCGGAGCTCAACCGCACCCACCGCCGTGGAGCTCGTCGCCGACGTGCTCCCGGTCATCCTCCGGCCACAAGATGGTGTCCATCTTACTCACCGTGTCACTTAGCTTCTAGCTAGCCACTCCACGAGCCTCACCGACCCCTCTAGCGCCAAGTTCACCTCCGACCGAGCCCCGGTGGCCGCCAAAGTCGTCGCCGGCGCCAACTCCGGCCACCCCGACCTCAATGGACTCCGCCAAGAGCTGCGGTTTGTCCTCAGCTCTCCTCCGGTGGTCTCCGCGGCCCGTTTGGTGGCCGAAATGGCCAAAACCACTTCCGCCGCCGCGTCGGGCTCGCCGGCGGCTAAACGCCGGTGCAGCCGACCCGGGTTTGACCACGGGTGGGCCCTAGTTGACTCCTCTGAGTCAATGACAGGTGGGGCCCAGCCCTGTTAATTAAACAGGATTAGTTTTAATTAAGTTTTAATTAAAATAATCACCCTGACATGCGGGACCCACTGTCAGGTTTGACCCAGACCTGTTCCGTTGACCTGCTGACGTCACACTGACGTCAGGCTGACGCAGTAATCGATTTTCTGGATTTAATTTAAATCAGGAAATTCCAGAATATTATTTAAACTTCAAAAATTCATAACTTTTATTCTGTAACTCCAAATTGGACAAATTATATATGAAAAATGATCAGAAAAATCCAATCTATCCATCTGTACTATTTTCATGCATGATCAAACAAGTTAAATTGATGTTTTTAACAGAACAAGGAAAAGCACCTTAAGAGGCCATGTTTGAGTTTGAAATTTGAATCTTCGATTCAAATTTGTTCAAACCCTTCTGGTTTTAGTTGCATTAGCCCAACACACTCATATTG
>NW_021259169.1:0-2728 GCF_002162155.2 Triticum dicoccoides | reverse complement strand
AGATTGTGGACGATATATATCAGTTGGATATATTGAGCAATATGCGTGTTATGCCGCTGTTGAATTAGGTGAAGAATAAATGGTGCTGATAGTATAATGATTTGTTGTGCCTTTGGCAAAATATCCAATAGTTTGTGTTGTTTTTAAGGAGCATGCTGCCTATATTTTTCTTTCTTCATGGCGGCTTTCATTTCATATCTGGACAATGAATGCAGGCTCTTTCATTTCATATATGGACGGCAAGGGCGTCTTCAGCAGCGTCTAAACAGGATTCGACTGCCCACTCGATGCCAAGGGAGATGCATCGCTGTCGCCGTCAAGGGACTCAACCAGCGCGGCCTCCAGGTACAGCGCGCCCAGCGCCAGTGTTTTTCATCTACGAGTTAATTTATTTCCCATTATGTTCTATTTCCCATGTGATTCAGCTTCCAATTATTTTTGCCATGGGAGAAAGGATTGACTGAATGTGACCAAATCTAAAGAAATGCTAATTGAGGTTTGTTTCCACATACAACAATGTAAGATCCTTCATCCCATTGTTACAACCACACACAAACTTGAGCCTCCCAGAGCACTTGGATTTTCAGCCATCCGATTGAGTAGCCAAACGTTTGATCTTCAGATAGAATTGAACTGATCCATGTGTAAACTAAACTGTTATGGTTTGAACTTCGAGGAGCTCAATCCATACAGCTACATTGATGTTATTTACCTATGAGATTAGAGAAAAGTGGAATGCTCCTTTTCTAACTAGGTGCATACATTCACTTGATTTTTAGAATTTACATGCCCCCTCTTGGTTCTAAGAACATATAGACATGTAATTTTGTTTGCTATTTTGTTGGTCAGTTTTTGTTAGCTAATAAGATGGTTTTTTGCAGAGATTCACTTAATTTGGTATAAAAACAATATAGCCACCGCCATGTCGATGAACTCTGAAGCTGAATTGTTTTTTGTGGTTTCATATTTTATTTGGAAGAATGTCCGGGACCAACTATCATTTAAAACACGAAGAATATGGTATATAATCGCTGAGATGCTTTGTTCTTTTTCTGTTTACATGTACAAGCTACAATAGCTTGGACCTTTTAGGGCCCTCATTGTTGTTTGGAAACAGTTCTTGTCTTTGCTATAACAATGCACACTTTTCTTTGAGAAGAAGAATGTGCTCATTGATGCTGTTTAGTCCATACTTAATTTTTCTGCATGGTGTCTGAAGGAGTAGTATGTTGAACCGTAATTAGCACCACTGGATAATTCTCATGAATATATGTTATACTCATCCTGCTGCTTATTTATATATGTGATGATTCAACACGACTCTTTTGCCTCTATATTCTTATCATACTTTCCATTTCACATTCTTAGCTGTTTATCGTTTCCAAACTTCCTGGAGACAGACAACTACTAATTACTAAGCGACATTGTATATAATGTGCTCTTTAGTATGGCACCAGAACAGCTAAATTTTCAGTCATGAACTATTTTCTTTATTATATTTTTCTACTTGCTCACTAAACAATGCATTGACGTCCAGTTTCATTCTCCGTTATGTCCATTCGCCGCAGATCCCTGGATTATTTTGTGTGTTGTATATACTCTGTACAAATTTGGCAATGCCCATTTTTGTCATTTAAAAGTTCTATTTTGCTCTATGCTGTAATAACCATTTGGGACTCATACAAAGTATTTGGCCTGGACGGTTGAATTTATAGGGACATGCTACCTTACATGCCATTATGCAACCTATACCATGCTTGTATCATGGTAGCATTAACCCCTCCCTCAACATTTGTTTAAAATGTAAATGGAATCAGCTCTAATATAAGGAGTTATTTTGAAAATAGAACATCTGGATATGAAATAGCTAATTTATTTTGTACTGATTTACAACATGTGATTCACTACTTTCTTTATCAGGTGTTCATGTTATTTCTTCGCTTCTTTTTGGTGTTGTGCTGCCCCGTTGAGAGCCGACAGGAAGAATAGGAAGCAGAGTCCGTAGGTCATGGCTTTGTGCAGCTAGCTAGCATGAATAATCGTGTGTCTGATGCTTAGCCAAGCAGTGTTCCATTCATCTATAAATAGATCGAGTGGTACTTTCATTACTTAGGTGAGAAGTGTTTCATTCATTTGAAACTCAAGATTTGATAGTGGCACCCTCAAAGAGATAGCGTTGCATGTGCATAACTCACAATTTGACAAATAATTCCCTATATTTATTTGTTTCTTTCTTATTCATATTTCTGGTTCCTGAACTGAACCTCTATCATTTTCGACACATTAGGAGCAATGTTTTCAAGGCGGTAAGGCGAGGCAAGGCGATGGGGGGGCGCCTCACCGCCTAAGCGGTAAGGCATAAGGCAAGGCGGACGCCTTAGAGAGTTCTAAGCAGTAGAATGAAGTAGAATTTGGTAGGCAACTAGGCATACACACTACACATCTTGCACTTGCTGCTGGTTGTAGAGCCTATATAGGATCCATCCTCTTTGCACATTCTCTTCTCCCCAACAGTAATCATGCATTATTCTAACCATCCAGGATCCACTAACCACTATAAGAGAGGTAGTGAGCAACCAGCAAAGCAGCTAGCACAAAGCAGTGAGCAACCAGCAAAGCAGGAAGCAATGAACAACTGAAAAACAGCAAGCAACGAACAACTTAACATGGAAGAAACAGAGCAGAGGAGGGTGGGGGAGAAGGGGGAGGGAGAGGTGTTGGCTCCTTG
>NW_021259168.1:0-869 GCF_002162155.2 Triticum dicoccoides | reverse complement strand
ACTACTTCAGTTTGTCCATCAGTTTGGGGGTGACAAGTAGTACTAAAAAGCAGTTTAGTCCCCAACTTAGCCCATAAACATCTCCAAAAGTGGCTAAGAAATTTAGTATCACGATCTGAAACAATAGTATTTGGCACACCATGCAAGCGAATAATTTCACGAAAGAACAAATCAGCAACATTAACAGCATCATCGCTTTTATGACATGGTATAAAATGTGCCATTTTCGAGAATCTATCCACGACAACAAATATGCTATCCCTCCCCTTCTTTGTTCGAGGTAAACCTAAAACAAAGTCCATAGATATATCCTCCCAAGGAACACTAGGTACAGGCAAAGGCATATATAAACCATGAGGATTGAGTCGTGACTTAGCTTTTTGACATGTAGTGCAGCCAGCAATAAAACGCTCAACATCCCGTCTCATCCTTGGCCAAAAGAAATGTGTAGCAAGTACGTCCTCCGTCTTCTTCACGCCAAAGTGTCCCATTAATCCTCCTCCATGCGCCTCCTGCAACAACAAAAGACGAACGGAGCTAGCTGGAATGCATAGCTTGTTAGCACGAAACACAAATCCATCGTTAACAACAAACTTGTTCCACATTCTTCCTTCTTTACAATTCTGCATTACATCTTTAAAATCAGCATCATGCACATATTGATCTTTGATGGTCTCCAAACCAAATATTTTGAAGTCAAGTTGTGAAAGCATAGTATAGCGACGAGACAATGCATCAGCAATAACATTTTCTTTTCCCTTCTTGTGTTTAATGACATAAGGGAAAGTCTCAATGAATTCAACCCATTTAGCATGTCTACGATTCAGTTTAGCTTGACTTTTAATATGTTTCAAAGATTCATGATCAGA
>NW_021259167.1:0-1169 GCF_002162155.2 Triticum dicoccoides | reverse complement strand
TGTGCCTTGGGAGTCGCAGAAAGCTCTGAATTCCTCGGAGTCAAAGTTCGACCCATTATCCGTAATGATGCTGTGCGGAACTCCATATCTGAATATTAGTTCCCTGATGAAGCTAACAGCAGTACCGGTGTCAAGGCTCTTGATTGGTTTAGCCTCGATCCACTTGGTGAACTTGTCGACTGCCACCAGTACATGCGTGAAGCCACTTCGTCCTGTTCTCAAAGGACCGATCATGTCTAGCCCCCAAACTGCAAAAGGCCAGACGAGTGGGATGGTCTTCAAAGCTGACGCAGGCTTGTGCGACATATTCGAGTAGAACTGACATCCCTCGCACTTATCTACTATCTCTTTTGCCATCTCATTCGCCTTGGGCCAGTAAAATCCGGCTCGGTATGCTTTGGCCACGATGGTCCGAGAGGACGCATGATGACCACAGGTCCCCGAGTGAATATCATTGAGGATGAGTCGACCTTCTTCTGGTGTTATGCACTTCTGACCGACTCCAGTCGCGCTTTCTCTGTATAATTGTCCTTTGATTACGGTAAAGGCCTTAGATCGACGGACGATCTGTCGAGCTTCTTCCTCATCCTCCGGAAGCTCTTTCCTCAAGATATATGCGACATACGGAATCGTCCAGTCGGGAATGACCACCAAAACCTCCATGATCAAGTCGACCACCGCTGGGACTTCAACTTCAGTCGGATCTGTGGCGCTTTTGGGCTGCGGAGTTTCTTCGGTGAAAGGATCTTCTTTGACTGACGGAGTGTGTATATGCTCCAAGAACACACCACTCGGAATGGCTTCTCTCTTGGAACCTATCTTTGCTAGATCATCAGCTGCTTGATTTTTCAGTCGGGGTATATGATGGAGCTCCAACCCCTCGAACTTCTTCTCCAGCTTCCTCACTGCACTGCAGTATCCAGTCATGGCTGGGCTTCTCACGTCCCACTCTTTCATCACCTGATTGACCACTAAATCCGAGTCGCCATAGACCATTAGGCGACGGACGCCGAGTGAAATGGCCATGCGCAACCCATATAGGAGGGCCTCATATTCTGCCTCATTGTTGGAGGAATCAAAGTGAATCTGGAGCACATATCTGAGCTTATCTCCTCTGGGGGAAACCAGGACAACCCCAGCACCGGAACCATTCAACATCTTAGAGCCAT
>NW_021259166.1:0-887 GCF_002162155.2 Triticum dicoccoides | reverse complement strand
GGATGTTGCTCCAAAGTGTTCCTCTGGGCCGACCTAACACAACCGGGTGGAGAGGTCCACTGGTCAAAGCCCGTCCGTGCAAAGTCAAAGGGCTAGATCCCGTGGTCAAACGCTACAGGGTTAGCCGGGACGGGGGCCCTGGGGGGTAGCAATGCCACCGGAGCATCGTACCGGGCCCTCATACATGCGGGGTGGTATTGTGGCATGTCCGAAGAGGCGGCACGCGTCTCCGGGTTGTGGCCCCCCTCACGGACGGCAATGAAACGGTAGTAGACGTTCTGCGGTAACGATGCAGCGTGAATATTATTAAATACTTGGAGCGCGATAAAATCATGAGTTTTTTACACAACGTGGGCACATGTGCAATAGGACTGATGGTAATTTTTCATAATTTTTTGTGATGGAGAAGTATCTGAACACTTCCCTCTACGCGGATTGCTCTTCGCACGTCTACGACTGTGGTCGGCGGCCTCCGGGGGCTAGCATACCGTCAAATCTTGCTGTGGCGGCCTCTCGCAAATCTGGAAGTGTTGAGGCGGTTGCAAACGCCCAGCACGCGTCTCCGGGGTGTGCCCCCCCTCACGGACGCCGCCGCCGCCGGCACCTGGAGGGGGGAAACGGACGCGTCGGGTCTACACGGAGTGGATGTAGCTGTGGGTTTGGCCCGGATGTTGCTCCAAAGTGTTCCTCTGGGCCGACCTAACACAACCGGGTGGAGAGGTCCACTGGTCAAAGCCCGTCCGTGCAAAGTCAAAGGGCTAGATCCCGTGGTCAAACGCTACAGGGTTAGCCGGGACGGGGGCCCTGGGGGTAGCAATGCCACCGGAGCGTCGTACCGGGCCCTCATACATGCGGGGTGGTGTTGTGGCATGTCCGAAGAGGCGGCA
>NW_021259165.1:0-1180 GCF_002162155.2 Triticum dicoccoides | reverse complement strand
GAGTAATAGTCCACAAAACACGTTAGAATTCGCCAAAATTGTGAGTGTTGCTGACCGACACGTAAACACAACCCGGGGTCATTTCGGGACCCCCATAACTAAGTAATAGTCCAAGAAACGGGCCAGAATCGGCCCAAACTGTGATTGTTGATGACCTACACTTAAGCGCACCTTGGGGTTCAACAACCATGGAAATCGCTTTGGGGCCCCAAAACGGTGAGTAACAGTCCACGACACGGGTCAGAATCGACAAAAACCGCGAGTGTTGATAACCAACCCGTAAGCGCACCCAGGGGTTCGTTAATCGTGGAAATCACTCCGGGGACCCAAAAAAGTGAGTAATAGTCCACGAAACGGGCCAGAATCGGCCAAAACTGTGAGTGTTGATGACCGACACATAAACGCACGCCGGGGTTCGTTAATCGTGGAAATCACTCCGGGACCCCAAAACAGTGAGTAATAGTATACAAAAAAGGCAAGAATCGGACAAAAGTGTAAGTGTTGATGACCGAAACGTAAATGCACCCCGCGGTTCGTGAATCGTTGAAATCACTTCGATACCCCAAAAGAGTGCGTAATACTCCACGAAACGGGCCAGAATCGGCCAAAACTGCGAGTGTTGATGAGCGAGACATAAATGCACCCCGGTGTTCGTCAATCATGGAAATCACGCCGAGACCCAAAATCAGAGTAATAGTCCAAGAAACGGGCCAGAATCGGCCAAAACTGTGAGTGTGGATGACCGACACGTAAATGCACCCCGTGGTTCGTTAATCGTGGAAATCACTCCGGGGGCCCAAAAAAGAGAGTAATAGTCCATGATACGGGCCAGAATCAGCCAAAACTATGAGTATTGATGACCGACACGTAAGCGCGCCTTGGGGTTCAACAACTATGGAAATCACTTCGGGACATGAAAACAGTGAGTAATAGTCCACAAAACACGTTAGAATTCGCCAAAATTGTGAGTGTTGCTGACCGACACGTAAACACAACCCGGGGTCATTTCAGGACCCCCATAACTAAGTAATAGTCCAAGAAACGGGCCAGAATCGGCCCAAACTGTGATTGTTGATGACCTACACTTAAGCGCACCTTGGGGTTCAACAACCATGGAAATCGCTTTGGGGCCCCAAAACGGTGAGTAACAGTCCACGACACGGGTCAGAATCGACAAAAA
>NW_021259164.1:0-3703 GCF_002162155.2 Triticum dicoccoides | reverse complement strand
GTAAGAAAATGATGGGAACCATTGAGTACAGAAGTTCGTCATGCATACCGAGAGAAGTGATCAATCGACCTCTCCTTCTCTGAGAGATTGGTCGAACAACAAGTTTTCGTATCATGTATCCGACGCTACTGGCTACATACATGTACAATATGTAAGATCTCTTAATTACAATCCCCTAGCAATTGAAATCAACTTGCACATGGTATTCTCCGGCTTTATTGATGACGTGGTCAAGAAAGAATCCCGCCAATTCCTCTTGAATTGCTTTCATGTGATCTGGTTCTAGGAGTTTATTCCGCATCTGCCACGTCTAATTTGAAGAAGGGGGTTAATTAATACATATATATGAATGAAACTCAACAGAAATGATGGTGTAATAAAATGAAATTGTGAATAGTATTGCTTACGCACTTCAAATTGTCTTTTAGAGTAGCCCCGCTTGGTTTTCAAAGTCGCGTTGTGGATGAACTCGCACACGTAGTATCCACAGAAATCATTTCCTTGTTCCTGCCACAAGCACTTTACGAGAAATAGAGGTCAATCAAACTGATAATGAAGCATTATAAATGGCATTGATGAAAGTATAGCTATAGAATCAACGGGAGATGCGCGCAACTAGCTAGCCAGTAGTACTTACTTTCGGGTATGTATATCGCAGCTCCTTCGGCAGTCCCGGAGCTTCTGAGGTGAACTGTTTCCAAACCCTGCAAGACAAAGAAAATAATAATTATTACTTGAGATATCAGGAAATGAACAAAAAGTTGCCGATATGGTGCGATAATGATCGATTGAACTTACTTATTAAGCAATTCAGTGATTTCCGCATAGGTTTCGGGATCTTTTCGTCTCGAGTCTAAGACGGTTACTGGTCCCCGCTCAAGCTTAATCTCTAGAAGAACATAGTGGTACCTGCGCACGCATGCATAACTCATCAATTACATTACTATAACCTCGCTCGAGTAATAAGCGAAATCGAATATGCACATGACAATAACACTCACTCGCCGTTGTAAGGAAAGAGTATGGTATCTTTGTTTTGATTTTTGATCAACGATTGTAGCAAGTTGTCCTCGGCCTCTTTGGCGTGCTTTTTAACCAGAAATTCATCTATGATATTTGTGTTAATGAACCCAATATCATAAATTTCTTGTTTTTTGCACTCGACGATCTTCAATCTGCATAATATATTGAGGATAATTAATTATAAATACATGCAATGAAAGAGCCGAGCTATATATAAAGACTTAATGACAGAAATAGTACTTACAGGCAGTAGCAAAAGACCGTTAATTTATCGAGGGCATTTTGATTGAAGAACGCGAAGAACTCCTCAAATGGAACACACAACAGATCACTTGCAACGAGGTCGTGCTCCTCTTTAATGTTCAGATACAAACTATTCGCCCCCCCCCCCCCAGACTCTCTACAGATTTTCATGTACCAATTATGGAATCTTCGCATCATCGTTGTTAGAGATTTTTCATCTTTGACGAGAGGCTTCCCGTACTCGTATTTGTGTTCGTCCACCTCCATGAAATCAGGAAGTTGATCGTCAGGCAGGTAATCATGTAGATTGCCATAACCGGCCACCATCCCCGGAGCATTAGTGACGATGTTGCCGCTAGACACGTTGAGCGGGGGGCACGATTGGTTTGCTTGTTCGCCGAGCTGGTCAATTTTTTTCGCAGCTGCTCGTTCTCTTGACCTTTGATGTCTGACAGTACTTCCCGACTGCTCCGCTTGGAGATATGTCTGTTTAGTAATGCGCTCATAGTTGGTTCTCGGCGGAGACTTTGCCGGTTTCCTCAGGGCATCGAGAGTGCGCTTTGCTTTCACCGGATCTACCTTCTCCTCCGGAGGTGGATGTCTCTTTGCTTTTACCCCTTCAAAGAACTCCTTCACGTGGGTCTGCACGATCATCGCGTTTTCCTCCTCGGTCCTCTCGTACGGTAACTTCTCTAGAGGCTTGAGAGGTGGACCGTATCTGTATTGCCTCCCGCCTCTGGTTGTGCTGCTAGACGCTGGACCAGACGGAGCGGCTGCAGTGTCTGTCTTCTTTCTTGCTTGCTTACGAGGCGGAGGAGAAGGACTACGACGCGCCGGAGCAGCCGGGGCGGCAGCGGGTCTCTTCCGCCCTTGCTGGCAAGGCGGAGAAGGAGGAGGCTGCTGGCTGCTCGGGCGCGCCGGCGCAGGCGGAGAAGGAGGCGGAGTGCCGCCACGCGCAGGAGAAGGCGGCGGAGTGCCGCCACGCGCCGTAGAAGGAGGCCCAATGCCCTGACCGTCACTCACCGGAGGAGAGGCGGTGGAGGAGGCAAAGTGCCCTAACTTGCCGGAGGAAGAGGAGGAGGCGGTGGAGGAGGCGGAGTGCCCTGACTCGCCGGAGGAGGAGGAGGAGGTGGAGGCGTCCAGTTCGGAAGGTTGATGAGCTCCTTCTGCCATAGGCATGGAGTCTTCAGAGCAGAACCCAGCCTAGTCTCCCCTTCACCGGTAGGGTGGTCAAGCAGGAGGTCCTCAAATCCCTCCGTTATTTCATCCACCATCACCCTAGCATATCCTTATGAAATCGGCCGGCAGTGATAAGTTGCACCGGTTCCAGTAGGATAAACAGAGCCAACAGCCGCCTTGCCCTTCAAATTCATTCATCGCGTCATAATGTGGCAATTTTGAGACTCCGTAGCATCCACGGGATAGCTGGCAGGAGCCGTCAAGACATGCTCCGGCTGAAGCAGCTCGGTGGAAGCCACGCTGCTTCTCCGTTGAGATGGCGGGGTAGCTTCGGGGGAAGCTTCGGCAGGTCGTTTTCTACGATCTGCTGCTTCTCGTTCCTCTTCTCGTTCCTCTAGCCGCATTACCCTTTCGTGAAGTGCCTGCAGTTGGCCCTGCTCCAGTTTCTTCCTCCTCTCGTGGGTTTTGTAACCCCCTGCATCCGGAAAACCAAACTTCCACGGAATGGAGCCTGGCGTGCCTCGTGTTCGTCCGGGGTGCTCAGGATTCCCAAGGGCCATTGTGAGCTCGTCCTTCTCCCTGTCTGGAACGAACGTCCCTCGCTGCGCTGCATTGATATAGTGTCGAAGGTTCTTGACTGGTATTTGCAGTTGCTCGTCCGTCCAATGGCACTTCCCTGATACAGGGTCCAAAGTTCCGCCAGCCCCGAAGAACCAAGTCCGGCAACGGTCTGGCCAGTACATTGTCTCTGGTTCGATCCCTGTTTCAAGCAGATCATTCTCAGCCTTGGACCACTTAGGCCGGGCTTTGAGGTAGCCACCTGACCCCGTGCGATGGTGAAGCTTCTTCTTCGCAGCATTTTGCTTGTTTGTCGCCGACATCTTCTTACTCTTTTCCGATGTCTTGTTGGCCACAAATGTGGGCCAGTGATCTTTGATCTTCTCATATTTGCCGATGAATTCTGGTGTCTTTTTTTGTTGACAAACTTGTTCAGCTCTTTCCTCCACCTCCTGAATAGGGTTGCCATCTTCTTAAGAGCACAAGACTTGATTAATTGCTATTTAACTGGCTTCTCTGGATCCTCCTATGGCGGTAGGGTGAAATTTGCCTTCAGCTGAGTCCAAAGATCTTCTTTCTGCATATCATTGACATAAGACACCTCAGGGTCTTCCTCCTTAGGCTTATACCATTGCTGGATGCTGATCAGGATCTTGTCCCTAACAAGAACCCCGCACTGAGCAGAATATGCGTTCTTTGT
>NW_021259163.1:0-889 GCF_002162155.2 Triticum dicoccoides | reverse complement strand
TTTCGTGGACTATTACTCACTTTTTTGGGTCCCCGGAGTGATTTCCACGATTAACGAACCCCTGGGTGCGCTTACGGGTTGGTTATCAACACTCGCGGTTTTTGTCGATTCTGACCCGTGTCATGGACTGTTACTCACCGTTTTGGGGCCCCAAAGCGATTTCCATGGTTGTTGAACCCCAAGGTGCGCTTAAGTGTAGGTCATCACCAATCACAGTTTGGGCCGATTCTGGCCCGTTTCTTGGACTATTACTTAGTTATGGGGGTCCCGAAATGACCCCGGGTTGTGTTTACGTGTCGGTCAGCAACACTCACAATTTTGGCGAATTCTAATGTGTTTTGTGGACTATTACTCACTGTTTTCAGGTCCCGAAGTGATTTCCATAGTTGTTGAACCCCAAGGCGCGCTTACGTGTCGGTCATCAATACTCATAGTTTTGGCTGATTCTGGCCCGTATCATGGACTATTACTCTCTTTTTTGGGCCCCCAGAGTGATTTCCACGATTAACGAACCACGGGGTGCATTTACGTGTCGGTCATCCACACTCACAGTTTTGGCCGATTCTGGCCCGTTTCTTGGACTATTACTCTGATTTTGGGTCTCGGCGTGATTTCCATGATTGACGAACACCGGGGTGCATTTATGTGTCGCTCATCAACACTCGCAGTTTTGGCCGATTCTGGCCCGTTTCGTGGAGTATTACACACTGTTTTGGGGTATCGAAGTGATTTCAACGATTCACGAACCGCGGGGTGCGTTTACGTTTCGGTCATCAACACTTACACTTTTGTCCGATTCTTGCCTTTTTTGTATACTATTACTCACTGTTTTGGGGTCCCGGAGTGATTTCCACGATTAACGAACCCCGGCGTGCGTTTACGTGTCGGT
>NW_021259162.1:0-1255 GCF_002162155.2 Triticum dicoccoides | reverse complement strand
ACTTACCATCATTGTCTGTCTTCCTTTCAAAATCCATATGTACCTAACAGCCTTACGACCATCAAGTAGTTCTTCCAAAGTCTACACTTTGTTTTCATACATGGATCCTCTCTCGGGTTTTATGGCCTTGAGCCATTTATCGGAATCCGGGCCCACCATCGCTTCTCCATAGCTCGTAGGTTCATTGTTGTCTAGCAACATGACTTCCAAGACAGGATTACGTACCACTCTGAAGTAGTACGCATCCTTGTCATCCCATGAGGTTTGGTAGTGACTCGATCCGAAGTTTCATGATCACTATCATAAGCTTCCACTTCAGTTGGTGTACGTGCCACAGGAACAACTTCCTGTGCCCTGCTACACACTTGTTGAAGTGACGGTTCAATAACCTCATCAAGTCTCCACCATCCTCCCACTCAACTTTTCGAGAGAAACCTTTCCTCGAAATAGGACCCGATTCAAGAAACAATCCCTATTGCTTTCGGATCTGAATTAGGAGGTATACCCAACTGTTTTTGGGTGTCCTATGAAGATGCATTTATCCGCTTTGGGTTCGAGCTTATCAGCCTGAAGCTTTTTCAGATAAGCGTCGCAGCCCCAAACTTTTAAGAAACGACAACTTAGGTTTCTCCAAACGGTGTCATCTCAACGGAATTACGTGGTGCCCTATTTAAAGTGAATGTGGTTGTCTCTAATGCCTAACCCATGAACGATAGTGGTAATTCGATAAGAGACATCATGGTACGCACCATATCCAATAGGGTGCAACTATGATGTTCGGACACACCATCACATTATGGTGTTCCAGGCTGTATCAGTTGTGAAACAATTTCCACAATGTCTTAATTCTGTGCCAAACTCGTGATTCAGATATTCATCTCTATGATCATATCATAGATCTTTTATCCTCTTGTCACGACGATCTTTCAACTTCACACTGAAATTACTTGAACCTTTCAATAATTCAGACTCGTGATTCATCAAGTAAATATACTCAACATCTACTCGAATCATCTGTGAAGTAAGAACATAACGATATTCACTGCATGCCTCAGCACTCATTGGACTGCACACATCAAAATGTGTTACTTCCAACAAGTTGCTATCTTGTTCCATCTTACTGAAAACGAGGCTTTTCAGTCATCTTGCCCATGTGGTATGATTTGCATGTCCCAAGTGATTCAAAATCAAGTGAGTCAAAACGGTCCATTTGCATGGAGTTTCTTCATGCATATACACCAATAGACATGGTTCG
>NW_021259161.1:0-1130 GCF_002162155.2 Triticum dicoccoides | reverse complement strand
CATATCACTTTGCGGCCTCACGCACGGTATCCCCACGGGTGTCGTCTTACCTTTTCCCGGGACCGTTTGCGCCTTTTGGCCCGCGTATATGAAAGTGTCGCTAGCATCCATATGATAAAGAGCCCGGGCTGACATGACTAGTCGTAAACCCAAAGTGGCACAGACTTACAGGGACAGGCATCCATGACCCAGCTTCGAACGTGTCGGTCATCAGCAAGTGGGTCCGGGCTGTAGCACTGGGCTAGCAGGACTCCGGTAAACCGGGCTGTAGCGGGCTAACAGGACTCCGGTACTCAAAGCGTGACATTTCCCCGAAGGGACAGACACAGGAACGAAGAAGGACACATGCCGGCCAGCCTAAGTGTTCCAGAGCAGTAGCAAGCTACCATGGCTCAGCGGTAACATTAGGAGACATTTCCCGGTAAGAGAGGCTACTAAAGATAACAACTAGATAGTCAGATCCCACACATACCAAGCATTTCAATCATACACACAATATGCTCGATATGTGCAAATACAACGAAGCATCACAACATGACTCTATGACACAAGTACTTTATTTAAGGCTCAGTGAGCCATACATAACATACACACAAAGGTACGGGTCTCACGACCCAACATACAAGTCATACAATCATACAAGCCAGCAGCGGAAGTAACTTGTCTGAGTACAGACAACTAGTAAAATAAAAGAGGCTTGGAAAGCCTCTGGCTATACTATGTGGTCTTTCACAAGCTCAGGGTCACCACCTGGGTCTTTAGCCTACTCGTTGATGTCAACGTCTACATAGAACCCATCAGAAGGGGTTGCAGCGTCTTCTGTAAAAATGTAGATTATAGCAACATGAGTACAAAGGTACTCAGCAAGACTTACATCAGATCCTACATACATGCATAGTATCAAGAAGGGTTGGTGGAGTTATTGCAGCAAGCCAGCTTTGACTCTTGGCTAGGCTATCCTACGATACTTCAACTTGAAATAGTTTTGCGCACACGAGTCCACTATTCACCACTTCAATACACTACCGAGGATCCACCTCCGTCCTCCTACGGAGGAGCCATCCTCGGCACTCACACTTATCTTGAGGCTTTTAGTAGTTTCCATTTACTTGTCTATGAACTGTATAGGC
>NW_021259160.1:0-1360 GCF_002162155.2 Triticum dicoccoides | reverse complement strand
CGTGCTACCTAGTCCTTATTTCCTGGTGCACTCTTTGATTGATGAGTTAGGATTTGTCAAGTCCTCGCTCATTTGATTATATCGTCTTGCCCTCAAAAGCGAGATTGTTCTCGAGCTTAGTAACATACCGGTGGTTCGTGATTTTCTGAATGTCTTCTCGGAAGTATCACCAGGTCGTCACCTGACCGTTATGTTGAGCCCGTGATCAAGTTGGTTTCTTATGAACCACCTTCTTTCCAAGAATCGGTGTTAGATATCCCTGAGCTAGTTGGTTAAGCTGGACAACAACTTGGAGAGTTGGAAGATAAAAGCTTGTCTGACTTAGTTTGTTCCAAAGGGATATTCTTGTGTAGTGTGTGTTGAAGAAAGATGATATCTTCATCGATTGGTCCCTGTGATCAGTTGTTGGACCTATTGTCTTATCAATCCTTTGATTTGAGTGTGGGCCATCGTCAAATCAAATCAGTACCAACGATGCTCGTAATGTTGTCTTATTCATGGTTGATCCCTCGAGCATACACCATTACATCTTTGGTCTGACCAATGCTATCACCGTGTTCACTTAACTATGGAATTCCTTTTAAAAGGAAACCCAGATGAATTGTTGTTGAGCCCATTGACAACATCCTTATCTCCTCCATGATTTTGTTGAGCATTAAGCTAGTGTTGGAAATTTTTGAAAGCATTTGTTCATGCTAGCTCATGAAGCATATGTTTGGATGAAGGTAGTGACTTCCTTTAATTCATGTGCATCTGATGCAAGTTGCCGCCGTGGATTCGAGAAAGTCAATGTTGCTTTCTTTGGAATCATTCCAAATCAGTCATGCACACGTACGAAGAATGCTGTGGTTTGAAGACTTGCAACCTTCAATCTATATGTATCCCTAGCACACCAAGCCACTGGTTGATTTGTTCAAGGAGAAGGAGTTCCTTCATAAGAGCTAATCTGGACTTATGTAAGGACTTCGATACCCTCGTTGATGGTTCCCCCTCCTGAACTCGGTAGTGTTTTATTATAAGACTACTATGTGGTCATGCTTGTCTGGGACAACGTGTTCACATGTTAGTAGCAGAACCAGCTCATGTTTTGGAGCTTGCTATCGTAGTTCATCTCCCGAGAATCCCGCAACGTCATCTCGTCGATTTGTGTTGCAAACTTTCATTTTTCTTCCTAGACTCGATGGGTCTGGAATATTCTGACACCAACCAGATCTGAATCTCAGGCAGATATGATGGTTGGAACATTTCCCCAAGAACTATAATATTGGTCGCGCAATAACCGGTAAAGTGGATGTCGTGCCCAACACACCCAGCCGGAAGACCTGTTATTATAATATCTTGATTGATGAAGTTGGCCACC
>NW_021259159.1:0-1078 GCF_002162155.2 Triticum dicoccoides | reverse complement strand
GAAGCACCGCCGCGCGGTTTGGTCGTCGCCGGCCGAACTCCGGCGAGGCTGACGTGGCGGCTTATTTAGCGCTAATCCCCACCATTAGCCACCCCACCAGCCGCTGACAGTGGGCCCTAGAGCCAAGTCAACCCTGGTCAGTGCAGGTTTGACCCAGGGTTAACCCCAGTGTCACTGACGTGTGGCCCCCACACGTCAGGTTTGACCTGGTCAGCCCTGCTGACGCCTCTGTGACGTCACGCTGACGCAGTAAATGATTTTCTGGATTTAAAAAAATATTCAGGAAATTCCAGAAAATGTTCAAAACTTCAAAAATTCATAGTAATTCAACCGTAACTCCAAATTAAATAATTTATATATGAAAAATTATCAGAAAAATTCAAGGAATCCATCTGTACCATTTTCATGCATGTTAGAACAACTTATAGCTGCTGTTTAGCACAAATCAATTAAATGGCATTTGAATAATCACATATGGAGTTTAAATTTGAATCTTGTATTCAAACCAACCCCATTTAACTTGTTGCCAGTTGCATTAACTCAAAACACCAGCATGTTGCCATGTCATAGCATGCATCATATTGTGCATTGCATTGATTGTGTTTCCTTCTGTTTGCCGATGTTGTTCCCCCTCGATAGACGTTGTATCGATGATGTGATCGTTGACACTGATGAAGACTCAATGTTATCTTCAGAAGTGCCAGGCAAGCAAAACCCCCTTGTTCATTCCGATACAATCCTACTCTCTCGCTCCTGCTCTCTTTTACTGCATTAGGACAACAACGATTCATCTGTTACTTGCTGCGGTAGCTGAACCCCTTTATCCTTTGCATGACCTGTCATTCCACAGTAAATAGATGAAACCCACTAGTATGAGTAGGAATTGTTTGAGCCCTGTTGTGCCTACTCATTCATGCTTGTTTGTCATGCCTGCTACTGCTTAGAGTTGAGTCAGGTCTGATTCATCGGGGATGAATCAGAGGCGTGTGAACATGTCCTACTGTGTGTGAGCTAAGTGTGTGAACACGATTTGGTAAAAGGTGTCGGTGAGAGGCCATGTAGGAGTACATGGTGGGTT
>NW_021259158.1:0-1059 GCF_002162155.2 Triticum dicoccoides | reverse complement strand
TATATATGGGAAGTCCTGTTTCGGGCATCGGGACAAGTTTCGGGGTTATCGGTATTGTACCGGGACCACCGGAAGGGTCCCGGGGGTCCACCGGGTGGGTCCACCTGTCCCGGGGGGCCACATGGGCTGTGGGGGGTGCGCCTTGGCCTAATGGGCCAAGGGCACCAGCCCCACATAGGCCCATGCGCCTAGGGTTCAAGGGGGGCAAGAGTCCTAGGAGGGTAAGGCACCTCCTAGGTGCCTTGGGGGGGAGGGAAACCCCCCTTGGCCGCCGCACCCCCTAGGAGATTGGATCTCCTAGGGCCGGCCACCCCCCCTTGGCACCCCTATATATAGTGGGGGAGAGGAGGGACTTCATACCTGAACGTCTCGGCCTTTGGTTGCCTCCTTCTCCCTCCCCAACACCTCATCCACCTCCATAGTGCTTAGCGAAGCTCTGCCGGAGTACTGCAGCTCCATCAACACCACGCCGCCGTGCTGCTGCTGGTGCCATCTCCCTCAACCTCTCCTCCCTCCCTTGCTGGATCAAGAAGAGGAGACGTGGCTGTTCCGTACGTGTGTTGAACGCGGAGGTGCCGTCCGTTCGGCGCGGGTCATCGGTGATTTGGATCACGTCGAGTACGACTACATCATCACCTTGCAAGCTTCCGCACGCGATCTACAAGTGGTATGTAGATGCAAACTCTCTCCCTAGACTCGTTGCTTAGATGAACTCATAGATGGATCTTGGTGAAACCGTAGGAAAAATTTTAATTTTCTGCAACGTTCCCCAACAGTGGCATCATGAGCTAGGTCTATGCGTAGTTCTCTTTGCACGAGTAGAACACAACTTTGTTGTGGGCGTGGATTTTGTCATCTTACTTGCCTCTACTAGTCTTTTCTTGCTCAACGGTATTGTGGGATGAAGCGGCCCGGACCAACCTTACACGTACTCTTACGTGAGACCGGTTCCACCGACTGACATGCACAAGTTGCATAAGGTGGCTGGCGGGTGTCTGTCTCTCCCACCTTAGTTGGAGCGGAATCGATGAACAGGGCCCTTATGAAGGGTAAATAGAA
>NW_021259157.1:0-2045 GCF_002162155.2 Triticum dicoccoides | reverse complement strand
ACCCGAAGATAAGCCTTCTCGTCAACCTCGAAAGTCATAGCCTTATGTTTTCGGTCATATTGACTCTTTTGACGAGATTGGGCTGTTTTCAACTTTTCACGAACGATGCGAACTTGCTCTTCTGCTTCCTGAATCATATCCGGGCCAAAGAATTGTCTTTCCCCGGTCTCTGACCAGTTAAGGGGTGTTCGACACCGTCGTCCATAGAGAACTTCAAAAGGGGCTTTACCCAAGCTAGATTGATAGCTGTTGTTGTAAGCAAATTCGGCAAATGGAAGGCATTTCTCCCAACCCATTCCGAATGAGATAACAGAGGCTCGAAGCATGTCTTCTAGAATCTGGTTGACGCGTTCCACTTGACCACTCGACTGAGGGTGGAAAGCGGCGCTGAAGGAGAGATGGGTTCCCATAGCATTTTGGAAACTTTCCCAAAATCGAGAGGTGAAAAGACTTCCTCGATCCGAGTTAATTTCCAAAGGAACACCATGGAGAGACACTATTCGGGAGATGTATAAGTCTGCCAATTGACTAGCGGTTATACTCTCACGAACAGGTAGGAAATGGGCTACTTTGGAAAGACGATCGACAACGACGAAGATAGCATTATTCCCTCTCTTGGTCCTGGGAAAACCGGTAATGAAATCCATACTAATTTTATCCCATTTCCATTCAGGAATAGCTAAAGGTTGAAGGGTGCCAGCAGGCCGTTGGTGCTCTGCTTTAACACGATGACAGACGTCGCAATTTGCAATATACTGAGCAATTTCTCTCTTCATCCTAGTCCACCAGAACCTCTGGCGTAGGTCCTGATACATCTTAGTACTACCGGGATGAATGGTGAGAGGAGATTCATGAGCCTCCTTAAGGATCAACTGCCGCAGATGCTGGTTCTTGGGAACCACTAGACGGTTCTCAAAGTACACAACACCATGATCATTTGTGGAGAAACAACTAGCACCTCCGCTAGCAATGTTCTCCTTGATCTTAGCTATTCCCTTATCTCGCTTCTGGGCAGCAATGATTTGATCCGTAAGAGTAGGTTTCGCCACCAAGGTGGAAAGAAATCCTTGAGGAACAATGTGAAGGTTAAGCTTCCGAAATTCCTCATGGAGAAGCGGTTGACTTTGTTGTAACATCAGGTTGTTACAATAAGATTTACGACTTAGCGCATCAGCCATGACGTTGGCTTTTCCTGGGGTGTAAGTTATTCCTAAGTCGAAGTCTGTGATCAATTCAACCCAACGTCTTTGCCTGAGATTCAAATCCGGTTGGGTGAAGATGTACTTCAGACTTTGGTGATCAGTGAATATTTCGCAACGGTTACCGAGGAGGTAATGTCGCCAGGTCTTAAGTGCATAGACTACGGCTGCAAGCTCTAGATCATGAGTAGGATAATTCTCCTCATGTGGGTGCAATTGCCGTGAAGCGTAGGCAATTACGTGTCGATCTTGCATGAGAATGCAACCTAGTCCTTGTCGCGAGGCGTCGCAGTAGATAACAAAGTCCTTGGAGAAGTCTGGCGGTACCAGTACGGGAGCAGAAGTCAGGCGTCTTTTCAGTTCCTGAAAGCTGTGCTCACATTGTGGAGTCCACTCGAACGTCTTATCTTTCTTGAGGAGTTCGGTTAGAGGTTTGGCAACTTTGGAGAAGTTCTCGACAAAGCGACGACAATAGCTCGCTAAGCCTAGAAAACTCCGAACTTGCTTGACCGATTCAGGTGGAGTCCAATTAAGGACGGCTTGAACTCGCTCAGGGTTAACAGCAATACCTTTACCAGATATTACATGACCCAGATAGGTCACTTCTGGCAACCAGAATTCACATTTAGAAAATTTGGCATAAAGGCGATGCTCTCGAAGTTTCTGCAACACTAGCCTTAGATGTTCGGCATGTTCTTCCTCGTTCTTGGAGTAGATGAGTATATCATCGAGATAAACTACGACGAATTTATCCAAATACTCCATGAAGATTGAGTTCATTAACCGAGAAAAGGTGGCTGGAGCATTGGTTAAACCGAAGGACATGACGGTGTACTCGTATTGGCC
>NW_021259156.1:0-1510 GCF_002162155.2 Triticum dicoccoides | reverse complement strand
ATTGCATTTTCTCTAGAAATATAATGATCCCAAACTTAGGAGGTTATCTTTTTTTGGAGAGAAACTTTGCCATGTTCCAATTTTCCAAAGCCTACATCTATGAATGAAAGATTTGGGTAGCATACCCATTGATGGACCTTTCACTTTTTCGGTGATGCATAATCATATGTATTTGGCCAGAATATAGCCCATTTTAATGAAATCAGGTTCATTCGACAAGAGTTTGGCTATAAACTAGAACTTAACAACCATCTCAATTACAACTCAAGACTAGAGAGATGATATGAATAAACACGACTATGGGGAAGTAGAGATGAAACTATACGAACAGAGGGCCCAAGATCCCTTATAAGGTGGTGTTGCTCTATAGATTGCCTTGGAATTATAACCGGGCCGGGGCAAGGATGCTGGTTTGTTTGGTCCAGGGTTGCGCAACACACTCTATTCCTAATGAATTTCCAATGGGTGGTTTCAAATTTTGAACTCTTTGGGAATTTCGAGTTTGTGCTAGTGATCTGATAGATACAACTATGAGTGGATAAGATCTCGAAAAAGCTTGCTCAGGGATAGGCAGATGGCATCTCAAAAGCTTTCTCGAGGATAGACAGATAACAGCTTTTGTTTAGCATATCAAGCTAAAAGAATACAAAAATTAACCTTGAACATACCAAACATTAATCAAATTGTGTGGTTAGATACAGAAAAGAATAAGAATTACCTTAGTTTCACTTGAAAGATAAGTCTCACCCCATCCACCTGTACTTAGCTGCTTTGACAACAGAAAGTTGCATGCTTTTCTTATGAAGGAACTATTGTTGTAAGTACTTCCAGCAGCAATTAACCCTTTTACAGCAAATAATGTTCCATAAGTGAAACATATACCCCAAGTGCCAAACCTATTGAATAGGAATTATTCCAGTTATTGTCTGCCAATATTGGAACTACGAATAATTAGCACCAACAAAATAAATTATTTTAGATACCATGATCCATCCTTCCGTTGACTATTCTCAATAAACATGGAACAATGTTTTATGCACTTTCCTATCTCATCTTTGCGGTACCCTGGGTAATTTTCACTAAACATAATCAAGGCTTCAAGAACCGATGATGTGCATTCGACCGATCTGTTAATTATTTAAGTACATAAATTAGCTCTTGGAGTATTTAGAATGAAACGTAATAAATGATATTTTCTAGTGGCAAGATGTTTTTCTCTTACGGATAGTCGACCATAATATTCAGAAATGACTCAGAAGGGTTGAGAACCTATTTAAATAAAATCCATGTTAGTGTTGTGTCAGGTAAGACATGCTAAAACAACAATTTCATTTGTCCATTCTGAATTGATATAAAATAAACAAGAATGAGGAATAACTTATTAGCATAGAACTTAAAAGTAGAGCAAAATGGATCTTGGAAATTTAAGTTCATTCCCCAATTTGAACTATTAGATTATGCTACAACCTTTTTTCATATTCATGTGCCTATTTGTGTTCTAGTATTAATA
>NW_021259155.1:0-1120 GCF_002162155.2 Triticum dicoccoides | reverse complement strand
CAAACGCACCCCGGGAATTGTCAATCATGGAAATCGCTCTGGGACGCCAAAATGGTGAATAATCGTGCACGAAATGGACCAGAGTCGACCAAAATTGTGTGTTGATGACTGACATGTAAACGCACCACGGAGTTCGTCAATCGTGGAAATCACTGCGGGACGCCCAAAACTAATTAATAGTGCAAGAAACGGGCCAAAATCGGCCCAAACTGCGATTGTTGATGATCGACACGTAAGCGCACCATGGGGTTCAACAACCATGGAAATCGCTTTGGGGCCCCAAAACGGTGAGTAATTGTCGACGAAACGGGCCAGAAGAGGCCCAAAATGCGAGTGTTGCTAACCGACACATAAACGCACCCCGGTGTTCGTCAATCATGGAAATCACACCGGGATGCCAAAACAGAGTAATAGTCCAAGAAACGGGCCAGAATTGGCAAAAACTATGAATGTTGATGACAGACACGTAAGTGCACCTTGGAGTTCAACAACCATGGAAATCGCTCTGGGACCCCAAAGCGGCGAGTAATAGTGCACGAAACGGACCAGAATCGGCCAAAATTGTGAGTGTTGATGAACGAAACGTAAACGCACCACGGGGTTCGTAAATTGTGGAAATCACTCCAGGACCCCCGAAACTACGTAATAGTCCAAGAAATGGGCCAAAAATCGGCCCAAACTGCGATTGTTGATGACATACATGTAAGCGCACCTTGGGGTTCAACAACTATGGAAACCTCTTCGGGACCCCAAAACGGTGAGTAATAGTCCACGAAACGAGTCAGAATCGACAAAAACCATGAGTGTTGATGACCGATACGTAAACGCACCCCGGGGTTTGTTAATCAAGGAAAGCACTCCGGGACCCCAAACCTGTGAGTAATAGTCCATGAAACGGGCCAGAATCGGCCAAAACTGCGAGTGCCACAAAACGATCCCGAATCGGCCGAAACTGCGAGTGTTGATGATCGACACGTAAACGCACCACGGGGTTTGTTAATTGCGCAAGTCACACCGGGACCCCAAACAGTGAGTAATAGTCCACGAAACGGGCCAGAATCGGCCACAACTGTGAGTGTTCATGACCGGCACGTAAACGCATTTTGGGGTTCAACAACTA
>NW_021259154.1:0-618 GCF_002162155.2 Triticum dicoccoides | reverse complement strand
GGCCGTCCGGGCGGCGTCAGGGGCAGCGGCCGGGCGCTAACGAGGGCGCAGGGGCGATGCGCCCGATCCGATCTTGATCGAGGGGGGCGGGTGAGGGACGTGAAGGGGTGGGGATCGTGCGGGAGTAGTGGGGGGGCTCGAGGGTTAGGGTTTTCCTGTGGTGGGTGGATAAGGGAGGCCGGTTGGGCCGGCCTGGCGGCTCTGTAGCTGTTGGGCCGAGGCCCAACTGGGGGGGGGGTTTCTTCTCCCCCCCCCCTTTTTTTGTTTTCTGTTTGTTCTTTTCTTTTTATTTATTCTCTTTTCTCTTATTCTATTTTATTTTACTTTTAGTTTCTTTAGTTTTATAAATATGATAATAGCTCCTAAATAAATGTCTCTGAATAATCCACTGCCTTAAAAGTTTGGTGACTAATAAACTAGTTTAAAAATCTTGTTTATTAATTTAAAAGGCATTCAAATAATTGTTTTGTTACTGTTTTATTTAGTTAAGTGTATTAAACTTTTTACAAAGACTTGGTTTATCCGCCAACATTACTTATGAATTATTTGGCTCACTCCGAACAGTTTAGTTTCAATATTTGAAATCTTTTATTGTTTGCTTGATTTTGTATTTGAATG
>NW_021259153.1:0-1288 GCF_002162155.2 Triticum dicoccoides | reverse complement strand
CTAGAAGCATCTCAAAATGATAAGATAGATAGTCACATAATAACCTAGTAAACATTGGAAGATTTGGGGTTTGTTTGGATTGTGCCTATGGTCACCATGGCAACCAACGGTAGGCCAACATTTGTGCGAAGGAAAGGACCGCGATGGTCTAGGCAAAGAAATGGCTATGTAACAAATGGAAACAGGTGATGGGGCTTGGGCGAGCCAAATAATTGGATCTCGTTTCCAAATGGAGGATACCACTATCGTCAACGCAAAAATATTTGCTCAGGCACTTCGGGGCTGTAATCCAAACATATCCCTAGATAATCTACATATGTCCGTTGTTCCATAATAATAACATCGATCCAAACATACCCCTAGATAGTCTACGTATGTCCATTGTTCCACAATAGGAACAAAAATCACACAAATTTTTAATTCAGTGATTTTTAAGCAGAAGTATCAAAGATCGATTTTTTCTGCTGGACTAGGAGGTCACTCATCCGGAGTAGCTAGTTGTTAATGTCTGTAGTTCTAGTATTACACTTCTACGGTTTGGAAGACACAAACTAATCTAATGCAAAAATAATCTGACCTTTTTCATCGTTTGGTCACTCATCCAAGCGGCCGGCCGGCTAGAACACGAGATGGATCAACATGGCGGCGCTTGCATGTCCCCTTCCCTTCTTGACGGAGATATTCGATAGACTAGCATGCGGCCGGCAGCCGGCGGCAGGCGAGGGCAGAAGAAAATTGGAAATGAAGCGAGATTAGAGGAGATCTAAAGTCCAAACTGTGAGTGCGTGCGTGAGTCCTGACCCCTTTGCTTCCGTGATGGGCTGCGCCCCTTTTTTACTTTCCGGGGACTGGGCCTTTTGCATGCAACCGCTGCTTGTAAAACAGTAGATGGGCTATAGGGGGGGGGGGCGAAGCAAGCCACGGACAGTTATACGGCGAGAAAAAATAGCGAACAACTGCTCGCTGTTAAGGGGCGACACGATCGCCAGGGGGGTCTCGCCCCCCTTGAATCCGTCTCTACGTGCTCGTTTCGACGTCTGTCGTCGCTACTGCGACGACGTCCGCCTCGACTCGCGTTACGCTAAGATAGGGTGGTAGTGGTGCCACGTGCTCGTCTCGGCGTCCATCGTCGCTACCGCGACGACGTCCGCCTCGACTCGCGCTACCCTAAGACAGGTTGGCAGTGGTGTCACGTGCTCGTCTCGGCGTCCGTCGTCGCTACCGCGACGACGTCCGCCTCGACTCGCGTTACGCTAAGACAGGGTGGCAGTGGTGTCATGTGCTCGTC
>NW_021259152.1:0-1617 GCF_002162155.2 Triticum dicoccoides | reverse complement strand
AGCCACCTTTTCTCGGTTAATGAACTCAATCTTCATGGAGTATTTGGATAAATTCGTCGTAGTTTACCTCGATGATATACTCATCTACTCCAAGAACGAGGAAGAACATGCCGAACATTTAAGGCTAGTGTTGAAGAAACTTCGAGAGCATCGCCTTTATGCCAAATTTTCTAAATGTGAATTCTGGTTGTCAGAAGTGACCTATCTGGGTCATGTAATATCTGGTAAAGGTATTGCTGTTAACCCTGAGCGAGTTCAAGCCGTCCTTAATTGGACTCCACCCGAATCGGTCAAGCAAGTTCGGAGTTTTCTGGGCTTAGCGAGCTATTGTCGTCGCTTTGTCGAGAACTTCTCCAAGGTTGCTAAACCTCTAACCGAACTCCTCAAGAAAGATAAGAAGTTCGAATGGACTCCACAATGTGAGCACAGCTTTCAGGAACTGAAAAGACGCCTGACTTCTGCTCCCGTACTGGTACCGCCATACTTCTCCAAGGACTTTGTTATCTACTGCGACGCCTCGCGACAAGGACTAGGTTGCATTCTCATGCAAGATCGACACGTAATTGCTTACGCTTCACGGCAATTGCACCCACATGAGGAGAATTATCCTACTCATGATCTAGAGCTTGCAGCCGTAGTCTATGCACTTAAGACCTGGCGACATTACCTCCTCGGTAATCGTTGCGAAATATTCACTGATCACCAAAGTCTGAAGTACATTTTCACCCAACCGGATCTGAATCTCAGGCAGAGACGTTGGGTTGAGTTGATCATAGACTTCGACTTAGGAATAACCTACACCCCAGGGAAAGCCAACGTCATGGCTGATGCGCTAAGTCGTAAATCTTATTGTAACAACCTGATGTTACAACAAAGTCAACCGCTTCTCCATGAGGAATTTCGGAAGCTTAACCTTCACATTGTACCTCAAGGTTTTCTTTCCACCTTGGTGGCAAAACCTACCCTTACAGATCAGATTATCAAAGCACAGAAGGTAGATCCGGGAATCTCCCGCATCAAGAGAAACATCCAGAAAGGATTTGCGAATTGCTTCTCCATTAATGATCAAGGGGTCGTATACTTCGGGAATCGACTAGTGGTTCCCAAAGTGCGAAACCTGAGGCGATTGATCCTTAAGGAAGCTCATGAATCTCCTCTCACCATTCATCCCGGTAGTACTAAGATGTATCAGGACCTACGCCAGAGGTTCTGGTGGACTAGGATGAAGAGAGAAATTGCTCAGTATATTGCTAATTGCAACGTCTGTCGTCGTGTAAAAGCAGAGCATCAACGGCCTGCTGGCACCCTTCAACCCTTAGCTATTCCTGAATGGAAATGGGATAAAATTGGTATGGATTTCATTACCGGTTTTCCCAGGACCAAGAGAGGGAATAATGCTATTTTCGTCGTGGTCGATCGTCTTTCCAAAGTAGCCCATTTCTTACCTGTTCGTGAGAGTATAACCGCTAGCCAGCTGGCAGACTTATACATCTCCCGAATAGTGTCCCTCCATGGTGTTCCTTTGGAAATTAACTCGGATCGAGGAAGTCTTTTCACCTCTCGATTTTGGGAAAGTTTCCAAAATGCTATGGGAACCCGTCTCTCCTTTAGCACCGC
>NW_021259151.1:0-1234 GCF_002162155.2 Triticum dicoccoides | reverse complement strand
AAATTCTCACCGAGCAACCTGAAAACTGATACCACTTGATAGAGGCGAGGGTCCCGATCTTTCGATGAGATGATAACTATCGATTTGGTGGAGACGACTTTGACGATCCGACTACAAACGTGCACGACGTTGCGCCTTAGCAATCACTAAACCAATCTCCTGAGGTTACTGACGATGCTGGAAGCACGGTCAGCCTGACCACGAAGGTCTATTCCTGCAAGCACTCGAAGAACGAGCAAGAATATGATAAAGCAATCTGAATATTGCAAATATATATGAAGTATTGATAATGGTGGGGATCCGTAAGCGGTCTTGGTCTGGTCGTTGGACACAAACGAAGTACACGAAGTTGCACTGGCTAACTTTTAACTAAACAAATCCCAAGGAAAAGCTACTAGATGGATCTACTTATATAGGAGCAAGGGGTGGCGGCCAAGGAGGTGGGAGGACGTCCCAAGGCAGCGTAAAACTAAATCTAGGTCGTACAAGGCCAATGGGCCCAAGTGGAGGTGATGTAACACCTTTGGACTTGTAGTTTGACTCGGATTCTGCTGCAGCATCAGATTGTGTCGTCCACAACTCAACGCTCCGGACGAATTTGAAGGTGATTCCAATTGGGTTGGAAAGTTCACGAAATCTAGTTTCCAACAAAAAAAGAATCACCCAATTCGGAGTCCGTATGAAAAAGTTGTGTGCGTTTTGAGTCAGGTGTGTCTGTGCAGTCCGAATCTGAATCCAGAACGTGAGAGACTTGGACTCTATCTTCTCTTGGGCCAAAAGTGACGTGAGAGAACTTTTTGAACAGCAAATAAACATCTCTTTCTTCCTTATCTTCATATGTGGATTGTACAAATGTCCCATACACCTGCAATTAGACAAAACACAAAAGTGTGTGAAGTATTTTTGTTCTGGATAACATAAATAGATTATTGAATAGTTTGCACTAGAAATCACCTGACAAATATGCATATACGCAATATTTTTGGTCATATCCAAGGTAGTCATGTCCTCATCATCCTCCCCTTCTTGAAAATAAAGCCGTCCTCGGCGTTGCTTAATCTGAAATGTGGCTAACAAAAGAGACAAGGTGTACATGTTGTATATGTATATGTCATCCATTTTTACTTCCCTTGATTTTTGCATATATGACACATGAATAGATGAGTAACTTGCATAGTTCATAAAATCTAAAGCCAAAAAATTAGCACAAGAGGTAGAAGGCATGAAAATATTG
>NW_021259150.1:0-771 GCF_002162155.2 Triticum dicoccoides | reverse complement strand
AAACGATAATATAGTAAGAAGAGTCAGGGGAGGTATGCCAACAAATAGAGGAGTGAAACCTCCAACTGAGAAGAACCGGCATAACCTCCAACATGGAAAACATCATAGAAGATGCAAGTGAACTCCGTTTTCGATGAACTCGAGCTTGTCGCCAAGATGACCATAAGCTCCAAAACTCATAAAGAGAAGAAGCAAACAAGAACCAATAATATAGTAAGAAGAGGCACGGGAGATATGCCAACAAATAGAGGAGTGAAACTTCCAACTTAGAAGAACCGACATAACCTCCAACATCGAAAACATCATAGAAGATGCAAGTGAACTTCGTTTTCGATGAACTCGAGCTTGTCACCAAGATGTCCATAAGCTCCAAAACTCACAAAGAGAAGAACCAAACAAAAACCAATATATAGTAAGAAGAGGCAGGGGAGCTATGCCAACAAATAGAGGAGTGAAAACTCCAACTGAGAAGAACCGACATAACCTGCAACATCGAAAACATCATAGAAGATGCGAGTGAACTCCGTTTTCGATGAACTTGAGCTTGTCACCAAGATGAACATAAGCTCCAAAACTCACAAAGAGAAGAACCAAACAAGAACCGATAATATAGTAAGAAGAGGCAGGGGAGGTATGCCAACAAATAGAGGAGTGAAACCTCCAACTGAGAAGAACCGGCATAACCTCCAACATCGAAAACATCATAGAAGATGCGAGTGAACTCCATTTTCGATGAACTCGAGCTTGTCACCAAGATGACCATAAGCTCCA
>NW_021259149.1:0-1113 GCF_002162155.2 Triticum dicoccoides | reverse complement strand
TCGGCATCATCTTGCTGACGGCGCCCTTCATCTTCACCGTCAAGGTTCAGATAAGAAGAGATATCATCTTCTTCTTCTCCGGTCGGCACATATAGAATATCGCCGTTTATGATGCCGAACATATGTGCTTCACCGTCCGGATCATAGTTGTCCATAATCGGGTCAGCTCTATCGTCCGCCATTATATCAGTCCTGAAAACATGTAGTAAAAACAAATTAATTAAGTGAAGAAGGGGGGCGGTGGCGGTGGCGGTGGCGAAAGGGCGGTGGCAAAAGGAGGGGGCGAGGAAGGGGTGGGAGAGGGTGTCGCGGTAGAGCGCGAGACGGGGCGGCAGACGACGGCGTCACGGAGAGGGGAGGCGAGGACAACACATTTATAACCCTCGCCGTCCCCTCTCGATCCCTAAAAAAACACCGCGCGCATCGCTGCCCCCCTCGCCGCCCCTCTCCGTATAAACAAATTGTCCGAACAGAGCTTGGAGTAGAGTGGCTAGGGTTTGGCCAGGGATGCGGATGGAGACGAATATATGTGGGGTCGGGATGGCCCATGTGCAGGGCGGGGGGTGCTGGCCACACTCTTTTTTCTTTTCTTTTTCATTTCATTTCATTTTTTCTTTTCCTGTTTTTATCCTTTTCATCTTTAAAACAATTTAGTATATCAAAATATAGCAATGAAAAAAGATATTTGAGAAATCATAAAATGTATGTGAATTCAAAAAAATGAATCATAAAATGTTCAGGGATACAAAAACATTGTGATTTTGCAAAAAAAAAGGTTTTCAAAAAATGTTGATGATTTTGTGGAAAAAACAGGAATAAAAACATATTGTGTATTCAAAAAATGTTTAGGGATTTCAGAATAGTTCACGTATTTAATTTTTTCACTGATTCATGACATATTCGTGAATTTAAAAATTATTCGTGTATTTCAAAAAATTGATTTTATTAGACACAAAAAAATTCATCAAAACAAAAAAATATTAATGAATTCCAAAAACGTTCATGGATTTGAAAATATGCATTATTTAAAATGTTCACAATTATTTTTAAAAAAATCACAAAATTCTCTCTCTCTCTCTCTCTACTCTCTCTCTCTCTCTGCTCTCTCTCTCT
>NW_021259148.1:0-1173 GCF_002162155.2 Triticum dicoccoides | reverse complement strand
CAACCTCGTAGTCGTACGGGGCAGCAGCAGCGGCGTCGGTCTCGTAGTCTACCGAAGAGAAGAGGGGGGGGGGGAGAAACAGTAAATACATAGCAAGCAAGTGCATAACGATGCATGACATGACAAGTATCGATGCTAGGTGTGCCCTAACGTGGTATGAGGTGGTACCGGTTAAGGGGGAAACATCCGGGAAAATATCCCCGGTGTTTCGTGTTTTCGGGCAGAGGAGCCGGAGGGGGAAAGTTGCGAGTTCGATAGGTTAGGGGTGTGAGGCGGACGAACGGACTACGTATCCGGATTCGTCTCGTCGTTCTGAGCAACTTTCATGTTGAAAATATTTTAATCCGAGTTATGGATTAAAAGATATGATTTTCTAAAGATCTTATTAGTTTCTGGAATTTAATTAATTAATTATTTAATTCGAAAAATGAATTTATGACATCAGCATGATGTCATGCTGACGTCAGCAGTCAACAGGGTTGACTTGGTCAACCTGACAGGTGGGTCCCGTTCGTCATACTCTGTTAGTTAATTAACAATAGTTAATTAGGTTAATTAGCCATTAGGTTAATTAATCAGGATTAATTAAATTAAGTATTTACTTAATTAATTAATTAATATTTTAATTATCATTTATTTTTATTTTTAACGTTCTGGGGGGGCCTGCGGTCAGTGGCATGGCCGGTCCAGTCAGCAAGGCTGACCGGGTCAACAGGCCGGCCGGGCCCCTAGGGCCCACGGGTCAGTGACCCAGGGGTGGCCCCAGGTCGGCCACGTCGGCGGCCGGCGTTGGGGAGCTCCGGGGAGCGTTCCCGCGGCGGAGGGGCGCCGGACCTCGCCGGGATTCGCCGTCCGGCGGCCAAAATGGCCGCGGGCGGGTGCGTTCGAACGTGGAGAGGATGTCGCGTCCAACGGTGGCAGAGGCACGACCGGACTTGGCCGGAAATGACGCCGGCGAGCGGCGGAGGCGGCGGTGGGATTCGGGACCGCGTCGGGATCGCGCTACGGGGCTAACGGGAAGACCAGGGGGGCTGCGCGACGCGCTGAGCACAGGGGCTCGGCCCCGTGACCATTTGGTCACCGGAGGGGCGCCGGCGACGAGATCCGCGACAGGGGCGCTCGGGTACGGAGGGGAACGAGGGGGAAGAGGAGGGGGCCTCGACCGAGCGGAGG
>NW_021259147.1:0-1371 GCF_002162155.2 Triticum dicoccoides | reverse complement strand
CATTGGCCTTGTACGACCTAGATTTAGTTTTAGGCTGCCTTGGGACGTCCTCCCACCTCCTTGGCCGCCACCCCTTGCTCCTATATAAGTAGATCCATCTAGTGGCTTTTCCTTGGGATTTGTTTAGTTAAAAGTTAGCCATTGCAACTTCGTGTACTTCGTTTGTGTCCAACGACCAGACCAAGACCGCTTTCGGATCCCCACCATTATCAATACTTCATATATATTTGCGATATTCAGATTGCTTTATCATATTCTTGCTCGTTCTTCGATTGCTTGCAGGAATAGACCTTCGTGGTCAGGCTGACTGTGCTTCCAGCATCGTCAGTAACCTCAAGAGATTGGTTTAGCGGTTGCTAAGGCGCAACGTCGTGCACGTTTGTAGTCGGATCGTCAAAGTCGTCTCCACCAAATCGATAGTTATCATCTCATCGAAAGATCGGGACCCTCGCCTCTATCAAATGTTCATCCTTCTCCAAGCTAGGCCCTTCATTTGTAAGCAAAACAAATGTATCCAATTTAGGCAGCATCATATTCTCATGAACATTAGAATCATTACCAAGAAACGGAAGTACCTGATAATTTAATTGGCGTGCGCGAGCTCTAGTAATTGGTCCCGTATATGTAGCAGTAGGGGCTGTGGGTGTAACAATGGTGTTGATGTCCTCATCACTAACATACGCAAATAAGAGCGAGAAGAGAGCAAGCGGAACGGTCGTGAAACTAGCAATGATCAAGAAGTGATCCTGAACTCCTACTTACGTCAAACATAACCCAGAAACCGTGTTCACTTCCCGGACTCCGCCGAAAAGAGACCATCACGGCTACACACGCGGTTGATGCGTTTTAATTCGGATCTGGTGTCAAGTTATCTACAACCGGACATTAACAAATTCACATCTGCCAATAACCGCAGGCACGGCTTTTGAAAGATTATACCCTGCAGGGGTGTCCCAACTTAGCCCATGATAAGCTCTCGCGATCAACGAAGGATATACCTTCTCCCAGGAAGACCCGATCAGACTCGGAATCCCGGTTTACAAGACATTTCGACAATGGTAAAACAAGACCAGCAAAGCCGCCCGATGCGCCGACAATCCCGATAGGAGCTGCACATATCTCGTTCTCAGGGCAACACCGGATGAGCAATCTATACAACTAAAACCAGACCTCAAGTTTCCCTGAGGGGGCGCTGCAAAGGGCTCTAGTTCGGACCAACACTTAGACAAGCATTGGCCTGGGGGGGCTGTAATAAAGATGACCCTTGGGTTAATTACTCCCAAGGGAAAAGTAGGTGGTGGTGAGGCAAATGGTAAAACCAAGGTTGGGCCTTGTTGGAGGAGTTTTATTCAAAGCAAACTGTCAAGGGGG
>NW_021259146.1:0-1371 GCF_002162155.2 Triticum dicoccoides | reverse complement strand
CATTGGCCTTGTACGACCTAGATTTAGTTTTAGGCTGCCTTGGGACGTCCTCCCACCTCCTTGGCCGCCACCCCTTGCTCCTATATAAGTAGATCCATCTAGTGGCTTTTCCTTGGGATTTGTTTAGTTAAAAGTTAGCCATTGCAACTTCGTGTACTTCGTTTGTGTCCAACGACCAGACCAAGACCGCTTTCGGATCCCCACCATTATCAATACTTCATATATATTTGCGATATTCAGATTGCTTTATCATATTCTTGCTCGTTCTTCGATTGCTTGCAGGAATAGACCTTCGTGGTCAGGCTGACTGTGCTTCCAGCATCGTCAGTAACCTCAAGAGATTGGTTTAGCGGTTGCTAAGGCGCAACGTCGTGCACGTTTGTAGTCGGATCGTCAAAGTCGTCTCCACCAAATCGATAGTTATCATCTCATCGAAAGATCGGGACCCTCGCCTCTATCAAATGTTCATCCTTCTCCAAGCTAGGCCCTTCATTTGTAAGCAAAACAAATGTATCCAATTTAGGCAGCATCATATTCTCATGAACATTAGAATCATTACCAAGAAACGAAAGTACCTGATAATTTAATTGGCGTGCGCGAGCTCTAGTAATTGGTCCCGTATATGTAGCAGTAGGGGCTGTGGGTGTAACAATGGTGTTGATATCCTCATCACTAACATACGCAAATAAGAGCGAGAAGAGAGCAAGCGGAACGGTCGTGAAACTAGCAATGATCAAGAAGTGATCCTGAACTCCTACTTACGTCAAACATAACCCAGAAACCGTGTTCACTTCCCGGACTCCGCCGAAAAGAGACCATCACGGCTACACACGCGGTTGATGCGTTTTAATTCGGATCTGGTGTCAAGTTATCTACAACCGGACATTAACAAATTCACATCTGCCAATAACCGCAGGCACGGCTTTTGAAAGATTATACCCTGCAGGGGTGTCCCAACTTAGCCCATGATAAGCTCTCGCGATCAACGAAGGATATACCTTCTCCCAGGAAGACCCGATCAGACTCGGAATCCCGGTTTACAAGACATTTCGACAATGGTAAAACAAGACCAGCAAAGCCGCCCGATGCGCCGACAATCCCGATAGGAGCTGCACATATCTCGTTCTCAGGGCAACACCGGATGAGCAATCTATACAACTAAAACCAGACCTCAAGTTTCCCTGAGGGGGCGCTGCAAAGGGCTCTAGTTCGGACCAACACTTAGACAAGCATTGGCCTGGGGGGGCTGTAATAAAGATGACCCTTGGGTTAATTACTCCCAAGGGAAAAGTAGGTGGTGGTGAGGCAAATGGTAAAACCAAGGTTGGGCCTTGTTGGAGGAGTTTTATTCAAAGCAAACTGTCAAGGGGG
>NW_021259145.1:0-1340 GCF_002162155.2 Triticum dicoccoides | reverse complement strand
CGAACCCGTAGGGTCTACACACTTAAGGTTCGATGACGCTAGGGTTATAAAGGAAGCTTGTATGTGGTTACCGAATGTTGTTCGGAGTCCCGGATGAGATCCCGGACGTCACGAGGAGTTCCGGAATGGTCCGGAGGTAAAGATTTATATATGGGAAGTCCTGTTTTGGTCACCGGAAAAGTTTCGGGCGATATCGGTATTGTACCGGGACCACCGGGAGGGTCCCGGGGGTCCACCAAGTGGGGCCACCTGCCCCAGAAGGTTGCGTGGGCCAAGTGTGGGAGGGGACCAGCCCCTAGGAGGGCTGGTGCGCCCCCCACAAGGGGGCCAAGGCGCAAGGGAGAGTGGGAGGGGGCAAACCCTAGTCCAGATGGGCCTTAAGGCCCATATTGGTGCGCCTCCCTCTCCTCTCCCCCCTTGGCCGCCTCCCCTTTGCCATCTAGGGCTGGGCGCACCCCTTGGGGGTGGGAAACCCTAAAGGGGGCGCAGCCCCCCCTTCCCCCTATATATAGATGAGTTTTGGGGCTGCCATACACATGAGTTCTCTCCCTCCTGGTGCAGCCCTCCCCCTCTCACAAGTACTCCTCCTCTCCCGCGGTGCTTGGCGAAGCCCTGCGGGATTGCCACGCTCCTCCACCACCACCACGCCGTTGTGCTGCTGCTGGACGGAGTCTTCCTCAACCTCTCCCTCTCTCCTTGCTGGATCAAGGCATGGGAGACGTCACCGGGCTGTACGTGTGTTGAACGCGGAGGTGCCGTGCGTTCGGCACTTGATCATCGGTGATTTGAATCACGACGAGTACGACTCCATCAACCCCGTTCACTTGAACGCTTCCGCTTAGCGATCTACAAGGGTATGTAGATGCACTCTCTTTCTACTCGTTGCTGGTCTCTCCATATATAGATCTTGGTGACACGTAGGAAAATTTTGAATTTCTGCTACGTTCCCCAACAGTGGTATCAGAGCTAGGTCTATTGCGTAGATTCTTTGCACGAGTAGAACACAAAGTAGTTGTGGGCGTTGATGTTGTTCAATATGCTTACCGTTACTAGTCCAATCTTGTTTCGACGGTATTGTGGGATGAAGCGGCCCGGACCGACCTTACACGTACTCTTACGTGAGACAGGTTCCACCGATTGACATGCACTTGGTGCATAAGGTGGCTAGCGGGTGCCAGTCTCTCCCACTTTAGTCGGAACGGATTCGATGAAAAGGGTCCTTATGAAGGGTAAATAGCAATTGGCATATCACGTTGTGGTTTTGCGTAGGTAAGAAACGTTCTTGCTAGAAACCCATAGCAGCCACGTAAAACATGCAAACAACAATTAGAGGACGTCTA
>NW_021259144.1:0-2655 GCF_002162155.2 Triticum dicoccoides | reverse complement strand
AAAAGTCTGTATAAAACCATATGCTTTGATCACACTATCAAAGCATTTATTCCAACTCCGAGATGCTTGCACCAGTCCATAAATGGATCGCTGGAGCTTGCACACTTTGTTAGCACCTTTTGGATCGACAAAACCTTCTGGTTGCATCATATACAACTCTTCTTCCAGAAATCCATTCAAGAATGCAGTTTTGACATCCATTTGCCAAATTTCATAATCATAAAATGCAGCAATTGCTATCATGATTCGGACAGACTTAAGCATCGCTACGGGTGAGAAAGTCTCATCGTAGTCAACCCCTTGAACTTGTCGAAAACCTTTCGCAACAAGTCGAGCTTTATAGACAGTTACATTACCATCTGCGACAGTCTTCTTCTTAAAGATCCATTTATTCTCAATGGCTTGCCGATCGTCGGGCAAGTCAACCAAAGTCCATACTTTGTTCTCTTGCATGGATCCCATCTCAGATTTCATGGCTTCTAGCCATTTTGCGGAATCTGGGGTCATCATCTCTTCCTCATAGTTCGTAGGTTCGCCATGGTCAAGTAACATGACTTCCAGAATAGGATTACCGTACCACTCTGGTGCGGATCTTACTCTGGTAGACCTACGAGGTTCAGTAGAAACTTGATCTAAAGTTTCATGATCAATATCATTAGCTTCCTCACTAATTGGTGTAGTTGTCGCAGGAACTGGTTCTTGTGATGGACTACTTTCCAATAAGGGAGCAGGTACAGTTACCTCATCAAATTCTACTTTCCTTCCACTCACTTCTTTCGAGAGAAACTCCTTCTCTAGAAAGGATCCGAATTTAGCAACGAAAATCTTGCCCTCAGATCTGTGATTGAAGGTGTACCCAACAGTCTCTTTTGGGTATCCTATGAAGACACATTTCTCCCATTTGGGTTCGAGCTTATCTGGTTGAAGTTTCTTCACATAAGCATCGCAGCCGCAAACTTTAAGAAACGACAACTTTGGTTTCTTGCCAAACCACTGTTCATGAGGTGTCGTCTTAACGGATTTTGATGGTGCCCTATTTAACGTGAATGTGGCCGTCTCTAAAGCATAACCCCAAAACGATAGCGGTAAATCAGTAAGAGACATCATAGATCGCACCATATCTAGTAAAGTACGATTACGACATTCGGACACACCATTTCGTTGTGGTGTTCCGGGTGGCGTGAGTTGCGAAACTATTCCGCATTGTTTCAAATGTAAACCAAACTCGTAACTCAAATATTCTCCTCCACGATCAGATCGTAGAAATTTTATTTTCTTATTACGATGATTTTCCACTTCACTCTGAAATTCTTTGAACTTATCAAATGTTTCAGACTTGTGTTCCATTAAGTAGATATACCCATATCTGCTCAAATCATCTGTGAAGGTGAGAAAATAATGATACCCGCCGCGAGCCTCAATATTCATTGGACCACAAACATCAGTATGTATGATTTCCAACAAATCAGTTGCTCGCTCCATAGTTCCAGAGAACGGCGTTTTAGTCATCTTGCCCATGAGGCACGGTTCGCAAGTACCAAGTGATTCACAATCAAGTGATTCCAAAAGTCCATCAGTATGGAGTTTCTTCATGCGCTTTATACCGATATGACCTAAACGGCAGTGCCACAAATAAGTTGCACTATCATTATCAACTCTGCAGCTTTTGGTTTCAACAGTATGAATATGTGTATCACAACTATCGAGATTCAATAAAAATAGACCACTCTTCAAGGGTGCATGACCATAAAAGATATTACTCATATAAATAGAATAACCATTATTCTCTGATTTAAATGAATAACCGTCTTGCATCAAACAAGATCCAGATATAATGTTCATGCTCAACGCTGGCACCAAATAATAATTATTTAGGTCTAAAACTAATCCCGATGGTAGATGTAGAGGTAGCGTGGCGACTGCGATCACATCGACTTTGGAACCATTTCCCACGTGCATCGTCACCTCGTCCTTAGCCAATCTTCGCTTAATCCGTAGTCCCTGTTTCGAGTTGCAAATATTAGCAACAGAACCAGTATCTAATACCCAGGTACTACTGCGAGTATTAGTAAGGTACACATAATAACATGTATATCACATATACCTTTGTTTACTTTGCCATCCTTCTTATCCGCCAAATACTTGGGGCATTTCCGCTTCCAGTGTCTAGTCTTCTTGCAGTAGAAGTACTTAGTCTCAGGCTTAGGTCCAGACTTGGGTTTCTTCTCTTGAGCAGCAACTTGTTTGCTGTTCTTCTTGAAGTTCCCCTTCTTCTTCCCTTTGCCCTTTTGCTTGAAACTGGTGCTCTTGTTGACCATCAACACTTGATGCTCCTTCTTGATTTCTACCTCCGTGGCTTTTAGCATTGCGAAGAGCTCGGGAATAGTCTTGTCCATCCCTTGCATATTATAGTTCATCACGAAGCTCTTGTAGCTTGATGGCAGTGATTGAAGAATTCTGTCAATGACATTATCATCAGGAAGATTAACTCCCAGTTGAATCAAGTGATTATTATACCCAGACATTTTGAGTATGTGTTCACTGACAGAACTATTCTCCTCCATCTTGCAGCTATAGAACTTATTGGAGACTTCATATGTCGGAGTAATGGGCCACGGGTAGGCTGACCCGAGCCCCAGAACCTTTCAAGACATC
>NW_021259143.1:0-2655 GCF_002162155.2 Triticum dicoccoides | reverse complement strand
AAAAGTCTGTATAAAACCATATGCTTTGATCACACTATCAAAGCATTTATTCCAACTCCGAGATGCTTGCACCAGTCCATAAATGGATCGCTGGAGCTTGCACACTTTGTTAGCACCTTTTGGATCGACAAAACCTTCTGGTTGCATCATATACAACTCTTCTTCCAGAAATCCATTCAAGAATGCAGTTTTGACATCCATTTGCCAAATTTCATAATCATAAAATGCAGCAATTGCTATCATGATTCGGACAGACTTAAGCATCGCTACGGGTGAGAAAGTCTCATCGTAGTCAACCCCTTGAACTTGTCGAAAACCTTTCGCAACAAGTCGAGCTTTATAGACAGTTACATTACCATCTGCGACAGTCTTCTTCTTAAAGATCCATTTATTCTCAATGGCTTGCCGATCGTCGGGCAAGTCAACCAAAGTCCATACTTTGTTCTCTTGCATGGATCCCATCTCAGATTTCATGGCTTCTAGCCATTTTGCGGAATCTGGGGTCATCATCTCTTCCTCATAGTTCGTAGGTTCGCCATGGTCAAGTAACATGACTTCCAGAATAGGATTACCGTACCACTCTGGTGCGGATCTTACTCTGGTAGACCTACGAGGTTCAGTAGAAACTTGATCTAAAGTTTCATGATCAATATCATTAGCTTCCTCACTAATTGGTGTAGTTGTCGCAGGAACTGGTTCTTGTGATGGACTACTTTCCAATAAGGGAGCAGGTACAGTTACCTCATCAAATTCTACTTTCCTTCCACTCACTTCTTTCGAGAGAAACTCCTTCTCTAGAAAGGATCCGAATTTAGCAACGAAAATCTTGCCCTCAGATCTGTGATTGAAGGTGTACCCAACAGTCTCTTTTGGGTATCCTATGAAGACACATTTCTCCCATTTGGGTTCGAGCTTATCTGGTTGAAGTTTCTTCACATAAGCATCGCAGCCGCAAACTTTAAGAAACGACAACTTTGGTTTCTTGCCAAACCACTGTTCATGAGGTGTCGTCTTAACGGATTTTGATGGTGCCCTATTTAACGTGAATGTGGCCGTCTCTAAAGCATAACCCCAAAACGATAGCGGTAAATCAGTAAGAGACATCATAGATCGCACCATATCTAGTAAAGTACGATTACGACATTCGGACACACCATTTCGTTGTGGTGTTCCGGGTGGCGTGAGTTGCGAAACTATTCCGCATTGTTTCAAATGTAAACCAAACTCGTAACTCAAATATTCTCCTCCACGATCAGATCGTAGAAATTTTATTTTCTTATTACGATGATTTTCCACTTCACTCTGAAATTCTTTGAACTTATCAAATGTTTCAGACTTGTGTTCCATTAAGTAGATATACCCATATCTGCTCAAATCATCTGTGAAGGTGAGAAAATAATGATACCCGCCGCGAGCCTCAATATTCATTGGACCACAAACATCAGTATGTATGATTTCCAACAAATCAGTTGCTCGCTCCATAGTTCCAGAGAACGGCGTTTTAGTCATCTTGCCCATGAGGCACGGTTCGCAAGTACCAAGTGATTCACAATCAAGTGATTCCAAAAGTCCATCAGTATGGAGTTTCTTCATGCGCTTTATACCGATATGACCTAAACGGCAGTGCCACAAATAAGTTGCACTATCATTATCAACTCTGCAGCTTTTGGTTTCAACAGTATGAATATGTGTATCACAACTATCGAGATTCAATAAAAATAGACCACTCTTCAAGGGTGCATGACCATAAAAGATATTACTCATATAAATAGAATAACCATTATTCTCTGATTTAAATGAATAACCGTCTTGCATCAAACAAGATCCAGATATAATGTTCATGCTCAACGCTGGCACCAAATAATAATTATTTAGGTCTAAAACTAATCCCGATGGTAGATGTAGAGGTAGCGTGGCGACTGCGATCACATCGACTTTGGAACCATTTCCCACGTGCATCGTCACCTCGTCCTTAGCCAATCTTCGCTTAATCCGTAGTCCATGTTTCGAGTTGCAAATATTAGCAACAGAACCAGTATCTAATACCCAGGTACTACTGCGAGTATTAGTAAGGTACACATAATAACATGTATATCACATATACCTTTGTTTACTTTGCCATCCTTCTTATCCGCCAAATACTTGGGGCAGTTCCGCTTCCAGTGTCTAGTCTTCTTGCAGTAGAAGTACTTAGTCTCAGGCTTAGGTCCAGACTTGGGTTTCTTCTCTTGAGCAGCAACTTGTTTGCTGTTCTTCTTGAAGTTCCCCTTCTTCTTCCCTTTGCCCTTTTGCTTGAAACTGGTGCTCTTGTTGACCATCAACACTTGATGCTCCTTCTTGATTTCTACCTCCGTGGCTTTTAGCATTGCGAAGAGCTCGGGAATAGTCTTGTCCATCCCTTGCATATTATAGTTCATCACGAAGCTCTTGTAGCTTGATGGCAGTGATTGAAGAATTCTGTCAATGACATTATCATCAGGAAGATTAACTCCCAGTTGAATCAAGTGATTATTATACCCAGACATTTTGAGTATGTGTTCACTGACAGAACTATTCTCCTCCATCTTGCAGCTATAGAACTTATTGGAGACTTCATATGTCGGAGTAATGGGCCACGGGTAGGCTGACCCGAGCCCCAGAACCTTTCAAGACATC
>NW_021259142.1:0-1478 GCF_002162155.2 Triticum dicoccoides | reverse complement strand
CATCAAATTAGTTAGGGTTCATGTAAGGGTGGAAACGAATCGGATGCGGATGCGGCTCAAATGAGTTAGGGTTCATCTAAGGGTGGAAACGAATCAAATTTCTAAGATGAATCATAAAACGAGTAAAATTTGACCACTTATTTCACTTTATAGTTGGATAATTGGAATATCCGCTACCACTTTCCACCCCTAGCTTCATCAAATTAGATGGTAATTAGGGCAGTAGTTCCTAGGTACTAATTAGTTAGTTAGAACTAGGTACTAATTAGGTACTAGTTTATTTTTATTTATAGTAAGTTTATTTTTAATAAGAACTAGTTGAACTAATATAACTAGTTAATAAGAACTTGTTGCTATTTTTTTAGTTAAAGCAAATTTTCCCGCATCGACGTGGACGATGCCTATCCCGCATCCTCGTCGTCGAGTCGGCGGAGGACGACACCTGCTTGACCATATGGGCCATGTCCGGGACTGGGCTCCACTGGGGTGGTACTGGGAGGCGCTACCTACCGGGGGGGCGCAGGTTGGTGAGGAGCCAGCCTGTCGTTGACCCGAACCTTCTTTGGTGGCGGTCGTGTGGGCCAGTGACGGTCCAGAGGCTCGAGGACCCCACGGAGGTGGTGCGTCACCGTGTCAGTGAGGAGGACGCGCACGTCCGTCGCTACTTGTTTGCGTTGGAGCACAGGTTCTTCAATACCTGGCAGGTTTTCCAGGGATCTCACTGGAGCTATGATCCCGTGATGGTTCCTTCTCTGTGGGTGTCCACCGCCCGCGCCGATACCCGTCGTGTGCTAGGGTTTTAGTTGTATTAGTGATGTTATATGTATGACACTATTCAGGATGTATTAGTGATAATATTCGATGATGTATGGATGCATGAGATGATTTACTTTTGCTTATTGAATGCATGCTAATTTGAGTCCTATAAGATATTTTGAAATGTATATCTTGTGTTGCTCAAATAGGATATGTGCTTGCCCAAGTGGCCGGTCATGTTTGCAGGTTACACCTCCGAGTGGCCTATGTTTTGCCGGAGTGTTGATTCATTTCCGTTCCGGCAAATTTCAGGTGCTCGATATGTCCTATTTTAGCAAAGGTCATGCCGGATCTTTTCGTGAATTTTGGCATGACTTGTGCCAGAATATGTAGGAAATATCGAGTGCCCCGGATTTGTGTGTTGAGTATCCTGGTAGTTGTCTTCGATCGATTTTCAATTAATGTTTTAACTATGAACATAGGAAATGTCTAACGACGAAAAGGATTTCGGTATTTGCAAATACTTCAAAGACGAGCGCGGCCTGTTCGACGGAATCTTCCTAGATGATGATAGGCGCTTCAGCATCAAGCTGGACGAGAACTTCGAAGTGGATACAGTAAGTCACGACGATAAGTCTTTTTTCCTAATTAAGCATAACATTTGCTTCATTTGCTTCAACTTATAATTTAAGCATGACATTAAGCGTGACAAGTCTTTTTTT
>NW_021259141.1:0-806 GCF_002162155.2 Triticum dicoccoides | reverse complement strand
CTCGATGAAGTGGACAGCGGCGGAGCTCCTGGACACGGTGAGAGGACGCACGGGCGGCGGGGAGCACGGCTACGACGAAGGCACGGCGATGGTGGCGTCGGCCATGGCGGGGGAGCGCGAGGGGGAGGAGCTGGAGAGGAAAGGGGGTGTCTGGGGGGTTCGGGGGAGCGAGGGAGGCTGATCCACGACGTCACCGGGCGAGGGGAGCGGTGAGGCGGCGAGCAGGTGCGTGGCGCACGCTGCGGTCGCCGTCGGGCACCTGCCTGCCTGCCTGGCCGGCAAGCAGCTCGCTGGAGCGGTGGCCGGGCTGGGCCGGCCAGGTGGGCTGGCTGGTGGGCCTGTGGTGGCGCCAGGTAAGTTTTCCCTTTTTCTTTCTGTTTCTGTTCTTTTTTAATACTTCTGCAACTTTGTTGAATTAAATAAAATACTTAGGCAACTCCTAAAATCACCAAATTACTCCTGGTCCATAGTTGGATTATTTCCAACATGAAACATTTTAGTTTGGAGATATTTGAGCATTTAAATATTTTATATAATTTTAAATGCCCAAATTCAAATATTTATGATTTAATTCAAAAACCCTAAGATGGCCTAGGAAAATGTGCACCACTTTTGGCCGAGGTTCTGAACCAAGACAAAAATGATGGGCATTTTAGAAGGGCATTTCAGGTTCATTGAAAAAGTTTTTTAGTAAACCCTAGTTGGTTTCAGAGGGGACTGGGGGTTCTGTCATCCCCATTTCAAGTTTCTGATGAAAAAGTAGACATGATGCAACACTCTAATGCATGGCTAACTAGGATGTGACA
>NW_021259140.1:0-1066 GCF_002162155.2 Triticum dicoccoides | reverse complement strand
TTTATTCTAATTATTTTTCCTCTCAAATCAATTCTGTAAATTATTTTGAGCCTTAGTGATTTTCAAAGCAAGTACCACTTTGCCTTTGAGTTTTTATCCCAAACCAACTCTCCTGGATAGTCCTTTGTACCCACAACCCAGAACCATCTTGATCCACTCCTCCTCTTTTCAAATTTTTCAAAATTCAGTCTCTGCAAGTTTGGACCAGATTTGCCAAATTTGATGAAATTCATATCTACACTCCTCCAAAAATTCCACCAAAAATCATGCAGCCTACTGGAGCAATGAGAAGCCACTCCACCAAAAATCAGCTCAAGGAAAAATCACCAGAGGCCAAATTCATTCTGTCGAACACCTTGCATGCACTGTTGCTGTTCAAAATTCAGAAAGATTCAGAGTTCAGTGTCGATCTTCGACAGAGGTTCAGTCACATGCCCACAGTGCCCTTGGCACGTTCCTCGCCGCCTTTTCCTCCTGTCTGGAGCATCCCGCACGCGCACTTGGCGTCTTCCCGGCGTCGGTGGCGCCCCTGGCCGCCCGCGCCGGCGTGTCTTGCGGCAGCCAAGACCCCGTTACAGCCGACAGGGGACAAGAACGGCGGCTCAACACCGTTCCGCGCCGCCCATCGCCCCTCTGCTCTCCACGTGGCCTCATGCGTGCCAGCACACGCCCGTGGCACCGCCACCGTGGCCGGCAAGCACGGGACGCGCTCCCTGCCGCCGACGGGCCCACGCCGCCCCGTTCTGTCGAACTCACCCCCAAAGCACCAAACCAGCTCGATTAGCACCAAAACGGAACCGTGGACCTCCACGATGACGCCCAACGTCCTAATTACCCCGACCAAGCCCTGCGCCGCCGTAATCGTCACCGGAGACCCCCGTTCACGGCCACCGCCTCGGACCGCCTATATACAGGGCCCCCGAGCTCACCCTCGTGCATGCATCATCACCACTCCTCACCAACGCCCCGCCAGGCCACTAGGAGAACCTCGAGGAGGTCTCCTCCCCCAACTCCGGCCGCCCCGATCCGCCTCGGCCTCCACCACGATTCGCTCCGGTGAGGCCAT
>NW_021259139.1:6860-10316 GCF_002162155.2 Triticum dicoccoides | reverse complement strand
TGGCCCAATTAGAATTTCAGCCCACTAAATTTCAGCTCCGTCTAAGAATCAGTGGCCCAATTAGAATTTCATCCCACTAAATTTCAGCTCCGCCTAAGACTCAATGGCCCAATTAAAATTTTAGCCCACCAAATTTGAGCTCCTTCAGGACACACAACCCATGTAGCAATCAACCCAATTGAAATTTCAGTCCGTCAAATTTCAGGGTCAGTCCAAGGCCCGCTGATTTCATGCCGAGAGATTAGCCCATCTCATGAAAAAAAGAAATTTTTAGCCAATATTTCTTTCCACAAATATATGCTACAATATGTCATTAAATAAACGGTAAACACACTACAAAACAACACTTTATACAAATGGAAGAAAGACAACAACACTTTATATATTAGATAAAAAAACACTTTATAGATAACTCCGAACAACATTGTAGCATATTCCAGATATTCAATTTACAACATGTCCCAGATATTCTCCGTGGAGCCTTCAAAAAGATATTCTCTGACGGAGAACACCGCCGACTTCGGAGACGCCATATCCACCACCATATTGTGTTTACCCATGCTCCAGAGTAGCCGATCTCCAGCGACGAGAACATGGAATAGTCATTGCCTGCGCGTATACAACCAAATATTATCTAAATTTTTTAGAAATACGACATAGTGAACTCGAGTCTGTGGGGCAATCGACTGACATCCCGCCAGGTCGAGGGAGAAGCCGGGGGTGAGGACACAGTTTGAGATGGACACAGAGCCACGGCATTGAGGGGACGACAGCGTCCTAGCACAACGGAGCCGCCTCTACCAGGCGCTTGAAGAGTGCCGACTGGATGCGGCTCGCTTGGTGCCTCAGCGTGGCAGCATCATACAGAGATGGGGTGGCTTGAACCGTGGCTGAGTTGCTGCTGACTCCACCTACACACGACCTGAGTTGAGATTAGGGAAAGAAACCAACGGTTATGAGCATACGGCTGGGCGGGTTGCTGCACAGAGAACAACACTTACCAGCAACAGCTGCCTCTGCCGCAGCGAGCCATCTCGTTAGCGCCATATCCTATCGTCCACCGCTACTCGAGCAGTGGAGTCGTCGCTTCCCTTCGCGTTCTATGGCAAGGCCCACCATGACGCAGCTCCCCAGGGATGAGTCAGTGCCCCCCCCCCCCCGACATCCAAGTGCACACCACCACAGGGTTGGGTCGGCCTGGACATCGCACCGTCGGTGCTTGCCGCGGTGTGGACTCTCCGAACCAAGAGAAGGAGCACGAGGGAACGGAAGGCGGCGACTACAGAATGAGATGGGAGAATGCAAGGCACTGGAAGCCGGCGGCAGTGGGGTGGGGGAGAAAGATGGATCGGGAATTAGGTACTGTGTGCCAACCATTGGATCTCAGAGAATCCAACGGTGGACATGCTTGATCCATGTGCGGGTAGGCTCGGCCTTTGTCAACTAAGCTGCAAAAACTTATCTTATATACCCCGATAAAAAATTTACACGCGATATAGAAAATATATGTTAATTTTAGGAGTTGCAATTTGTTTCTAAATTATATAAGATTTTCTATAGTTCAAATGAATTTATGTGTGATTAGTCAAATGATTCTAGTTAGAACTACATGTATGTCAAAAAAGTTTTATAAATTTCAAAAAAATGGATGAAATCTTCTTAAAATGTTTGTTACGAACAATACAAGCTTCTATTCAGAACCAATAGGAGGTTAATGATAATATATCAAAACGTGGTCCAAATTTTGTAATTTGATATTAATTCAAATTATGTGTGCTGAAATTGGCATAATTTTATAGAATTCGTGGATTTTGGACTGGATTCAAACCGGACACATTCCCTCTTGAAACGAGGATTCTTCCTCATAGATGGTTTAGTGTCTAATTGGTTTGCATGAAATCTTTTAGGAAGCCCAATCAATATATTTCCATGGCCTATGTGTATCATATAGTGACAAACACTGGTGGAAAAAGGGCCTTTGGTCGCGGTTCGCAACTGCCATTAGTCGCGGTTGCGCAACCGCGACCAAACAGGCGCGACTAAAGGCCCCCCTTTAGTCGCGGTTGCTTAAGAACCGCGACTAAAGGCCCGTCCACGTGGGCGCCAGGCGGCCGTCGGGGCGGAGGACCTTTAGTCGCGGTTCTTCTGGCCAACCGCGACTAAAGGCCGCCGCAGGTTTAGGGTTTTAGCCCCCCCCTAAACCTGTTTTCTGTTTAATTTGTATTGTTTTATTTCTTTTGTGCTTTATTTTAATTTTGAAGGAGTTTCACATATTCTACGGTACTACATACATGCATATGAATGTACAATTTCAAACAAATTTGAAATTAGAACCAAAAAGAATTCAAGAGGAATATACAATATATATTCAATATCATCGGATGACCTTATACAATTTTGAACAAGTTTCCATACATAATTTAATGCATATAAAGTTCTACGTCCTCGTAATGGTGTTCTCCTTTAGGATGGAGGACTTCCCTCCTGAACCATCCAGCTAGTTCCTCTTGAAGTGGTCGGAAGCGAGCTTCTGGACTAAGCATCATCCGGAGGTTATTCCTCTGAGCATTGGTATCACTCGGAACCCGCCGCTCAGAGGTGTATCTCCGGATCATCTCACAGACATAGTATGCACATAGATTGGTCCCCGCTGGCTGAATGTCCTCACCATTCTTAGCCTTTGACCTTTTGAATTCTAGCTCTTTTTTGAATTCACCGACCTTTGTATCTACGAACCGTCTCCAAACCCTACGAGGCAAAGAAAATTAAATGAACAAGAGAGTTATTAGTTACTTGATATTAGGAAATGAACGAAATAGGCCGATCGATATAGAGCGCAAATGAATGAAAATAATTACTTCTGCAGCATTCTTCTCATGCCGCCCCAAAGCTTTGGATCCTTATTCAGAGAGTCGTGGACGAGACATTCTGAGGTTTCAACTTTAATTACTAGCAGAATCCAGTGGAACCTGCGGAAACGATACATGCACAGTATGTCATGCATAACTCATCGATTAGCCGGCCACATACCATGCATGGAGTAAACAAAAGAGAATGTGCTCAAGACAGAAACACTCACCCAAAATGGTAAGGAAATAGAATATCACTTTTGAGTTCCTGCTTTGTAAGAAACTGCCACAGGTCTGCCTCCATGTCGGCGGGGTGATGCTCCAACACATATCCATTAACGATGTGTGGGTCAATGAACCCAACATCATGGATGTTCCTTACTCTGCATTCCTTAATCTTCATTCTGCATGTATAATAGCGGACACAACAATATAGTTAGGACATATATATAGTGCAGGCAATATGAACGAGATGGGGTAGAAATAAATCACTTACAGAACGTAGCAACTGATGATAGATTTGTCGAGCTCGCGCAGATTGAAAAGCTGGAACAATTCACTCAGATGAATTTGTACATAGTAATGTTTGAAGTGATGCTCATATCTA
>NW_021259139.1:0-1529 GCF_002162155.2 Triticum dicoccoides | reverse complement strand
AAATACCATGTATATAAGAAAAAAAAATATGCTACACCATTGGGCCGGTCCAAGTGTTGCCGAACATGATAAGTATATATAGTATAGTATATTAGAGTGTCACTTTGCAAGGTGCGGCGGTTGGTTTTTGGTATGCCCTGGCTAAGCATAAATATGCAGATACATAAATCAAGATTAAAAAAGCTAACACCGCGTACGATGGGAAAGATGAAAAGAAAAACCCTCAAGATTACCTATAATTATGTGCTTTATTTTCTTTATTTAGTACCAAGGGTTACACGTTATTTATAGCGCTGCCAACCAAGCATGGATGCAACAACTTAGCACATTCATAGTATGATACCAGGTGGGCGCAACTATGCTCTGCGTGGAGCTAATAAGCTGCCCTGCCCGTGGAGGTTGTGGTAGCCCTAGCCGATGACGGGGGTCTTCACAACGACTCCAGCTTCGTTGGAGATGACGACCACGCGCCAGGGGTTGTGGCCAGGCGGCCACGGGGGGTTAGAATACATCAGGGTGACCGAGACGTCCGGCCTATCGCCGTTGATCCGTGCCGCCGCTCTCTGAACCGACCAACCCACCACCTCCGGCCAGGAAGTCTTTCCAGTCTCGTCACCACCCCCACCAGCACCTACGGGCTCGGCTCTTCCCATCGCCCTGCCCTCGTGGTGAGCAGCTCCAATTGTAGATGTATATACGTTGGATAGTGTTTAAGCCCTATTATCTGGGATGGTATTTATAGTTGACCATGGGGCTACGTTAATGGAGTGAAGCATGGCATGACAACAGGTGTGCATCGCGCATGTCGTCCTTAGTGAGCATGACAACAAGCATGACCAACGCATATTGACAACAAGTGAAAATATAATAGTCATAAATTGCAGTTGTTTGCCAGTGTCCTACAATACAATAGGCATGCATCGTGTGTGCCGTCCTCCAACAATCTTAGTTTTATACTACACATTCATACGTAAGGCTGCTGCCTCCAGCAATGGTTAGTGTTGCCAAGCAAAACATTCATGCTCCCCTACATCATGTCTTATATATCTGGGCAGCACTTCAAATTTTTGAGTTCTGTGTGCACATACATACGTACACATCTAAGTTTAGTAACAGGTGATACCAATAGCTTTCTAATAGATCAACATTGCTACTTCTTTCAGCTTATTTCAGGATTTTCCCGTGTGTTATTTGTGCAAGATTAGAGCTAAGGTTGTGGCCTTGTGGAGAAAATCCTGGTGGTGGGCAGGTAAGGTTGATTATTTGGGTCCGGAACGATATCTCCAGATGGTGGGCGGAGTAGCGGCCAAGACTTGGTGCTGGTCTGCAGTTTCAGCCGTGAGGGCGAAGAGGTGGTAGTCGTGGGAGTCATTCATGGTGCAGTAGGCACTGTCATGATACTCTGGTCTGATGTGTTGGACCAGGTGGACCCTCCAATGTCTTAATGCTAGTGGACCCCTGGTGGTCTGTATCCATGTGAAAGTCATGTTCGACGGTTCCGATGCAGCTTATGGCGACGTTCACGAGCA
>NW_021259138.1:0-1066 GCF_002162155.2 Triticum dicoccoides | reverse complement strand
TTTATTCTAATTATTTTTCCTCTCAAATCAATTCTGTAAATTATTTTGAGCCTTAGTGATTTTCAAAGCAAGTACCACTTTGCCTTTGAGTTTTTATCCCAAACCAACTCTCCTGGATAGTCCTTTGTACCCACAACCCAGAACCATCTTGATCCACTCCTCCTCTTTTCAAATTTTTCAAAATTCAGTCTCTGCAAGTTTGGACCAGATTTGCCAAATTTGATGAAATTCATATCTACACTCCTCCAAAAATTCCACCAAAAATCATGCAGCCTACTGGAGCAATGAGAAGCCACTCCACCAAAAATCAGCTCAAGGAAAAATCACCAGAGGCCAAATTCATTCTGTCGAACACCTTGCATGCACTGTTGCTGTTCAAAATTCAGAAAGATTCAGAGTTCAGTGTCGATCTTCGACAGAGGTTCAGTCACATGCCCACAGTGCCCTTGGCACGTTCCTCGCCGCCTTTTCCTCCTGTCTGGAGCATCCCGCACACGCGCTTGGCGTCTTCCCGGCGTCGGTGGCGCCCCTGGCCGCCCGCGCCGGCGTGTCTTGCGGCAGCCAAGACCCCGTTACAGCCGACAGGGGACAAGAACGGCGGCTCAACGCCGTTCCGCGCCGCCCATCGCCCCTCTGCTCTCCACGTGGCCTCATGCGTGCCAGCACACGCCCGTGGCACCGCCACCGTGGCCGGCAAGCACGGGACGCGCTCCCTGCCGCCGACGGGCCCACGCCGCCCCGTTCTGTCGAACTCACCCCCAAAGCACCAAACCAGCTCGATTAGCACCAAAACGGAACCGTGGACCTCCACGATGACGCCCAACGTCCTAATTACCCCGACCAAGCCCTGCGCCGCCGTAATCGTCACCGGAGACCCCCGTTCACGGCCACCGCCTCGGACCGCCTATATACAGGGCCCCCGAGCTCACCCTCGTGCATGCATCATCACCACTCCTCACCAACGCCCCGCCAGGCCACTAGGAGAACCTCGAGGAGGTCTCCTCCCCCAACTCCGGCCGCCCCGATCCGCCTCGGCCTCCACCACGATTCGCTCCGGTGAGGCCAT
>NW_021259137.1:0-1005 GCF_002162155.2 Triticum dicoccoides | reverse complement strand
TGGCCCGTGACTCTATGCATCTACAACCTTCCTCCTTGGTTGTGCATGAAGCGGAAGTTCATTATGATGCCAGTGCTCATCCAAGGTCCGAAGCAACCCGGCAACGACATCGATGTGTACCTAAGGCCATTAGTTGATGAACTTTTACAGCTGTGGGGTGGTGTCCGTGTGTGGGATGAGCACAAACAAGAGGAATTTGACCTACGAGCGTTGCTTTTCGTAACCATCAACGATTGGCCTGCTCTTAGTAACCTTTCGGGACTGTCAAATAAGGGATACAATGCATGCACGCACTGCTTACATGAGACTGAAAGTGTACATTTGCCAAATTGTAAGAAGAACGTGTACCTTGGGCATCGTCGATTTCTTCCGAAAATTCATCCAGTAAGAAAGAAGGGCAAGCATTACAACGGCAAGGCAGATCACCGGCCGAAACCTGCGGAACGCACTGGTGCTGAGGTATTTGATATGGTCAAGGATTTGAAAGTCATCTTTGGAAAGGGTCCTGGCGGACAATCAGTTCCGAAGGGAGCTGACGGGCACGCAGCCATGTGGAAGAAGAAATCTATATTCCGGGAGCTAGAATATTGGAAAGTCCTAGATGTCCGCTCTGCAATCGACATGATGCACGTTACGAAGAATATTTGCGTGAACCTCCTAAGCTTCTTGGGCGTGTATGGGAAGACAAATGATACAAAGGAAGCACGGCAGGACCAGCAACGTTTGAAAGACCCTGATGACCGGCATCCGGAATGGTTTCAAGGTCGTGCCAGCTACGCTCTGACCAAAGAAGAGAAGGTCATCTTTTTTGAATGCCTGAGCAGTATGAAGGTCCCGTCTGGATTCTCGTCCAATATAAAGGGAATAATAAACATGGCGGAGAAAAAGTTCCAAAACCTGAAGTCTCACGACTGCCACGTGATTATGACGCAATTGCTTCCGATTGCTTTGAGGGGGCTCCTGCCGGAAAATGTTCGAGTAGCCATTGTGAAGCTATGTGCATTC
>NW_021259136.1:0-1283 GCF_002162155.2 Triticum dicoccoides | reverse complement strand
CCCGGGTTGTCAGAACGTAAAATATTCTTGTGTTTCTCAAAGTACGGAGCCACCAAGCTGGAATTGGTCAGTACAGTGTGGTGTGCTTCAGTCAGAGAATGGCCGTCCATACATATCGTTGATTTCCTTCCGATCGTGCCTTTTCCACTTAGTCTCCCCTCGTGCCGCGATCGAGGAAGACCAATCGGCTTAAGGTCAGGAACAAAGTCAACACAAAACTCAATTACCTCCTCATTTCCATAGCCCTTGGCGATGCTTCCTTCTGGCCTAGCACGGTTACGAACATATTTCTTTAATACTCCCATGAACCTCTCGAAGGGGAACATATTGTGTAGAAATACAGGACCGAGAACGAAAATCTCTTCGACTAGGTGAACCAGGAGGTGCGTCATAATATTGAAGAAGGATGGCGGGAACACAAACTCGAAACTGACAAGACATTGGATCACATCGTTCTGTAACCGTGGTAGAACTTCTGGATTGATTACCTTCTGAGAGATTGCATTGAGGAATGCACATAGCTTCACAATGGCTACTCGAACATTTTCCGGCAGGAGCCCCCTCAAAGCAATCGGAAGCAATTGCGTCATAATCACGTGGCAGTCGTGAGACTTCAGGTTTTGGAACTTTTTCTCCGCCATGTTTATTATTCCCTTTATATTGGACGAGAATCCAGACGAGACCTTCATACTGCTCAGGTATTCAAAAAAGATGACCTTCTCTTCTTTGGTCAGAGCGTAGCTGGCACGACCTTGAAACCATTCCGGATGCCGGTCATCAGGGTCTTTCAAACGTTGCTGGTCCTGCCGTGCTTCCTTTGTATCATTTGTCTTCCCATACACGCCCAAGAAGCTTAGGAGGTTCACGCAAATATTCTTCGTAACGTGCATCATGTCGATTGCAGAGCGGACATCTAGGACTTTCCAATATTCTAGCTCCCAGAATATAGATTTCTTCTTCCACATGGCTGCGTGCCCGTCAGCTCCCTTCGGAACTGATTGTCCGCCAGGACCCTTTCCAAAGATGACTTTCAAATCCTTGACCATATCAAATACCTCAGCACCAGTGCGTTCCGCAGGCTTCGGCCGGTGATCTGCCTTGCCGTTGTAATGCTTGCCTTTCTTTCTTACTGGATGAATTTTCAGAAGAAATCGACGATGCCCAAGGTACACGTTCTTCTTACAATTTGGCAAATGTACACTTTCAGTCTCATGTAAGCAGTGCGTGCATGCATTGTATCCCTTATTTGACAGTCCCGAAAGGTTACTAAGAGCAGGCCAATC
>NW_021259135.1:0-1768 GCF_002162155.2 Triticum dicoccoides | reverse complement strand
GTGTGCGGTGCCCCCCTCCACCATATTCCACCTCGGTCATATCGTCGCGGAGTTAGGCGAAGCCCTGCGCCAGTAGAGCATCATCATCGTCACCACGCCGTCGTGTTGACGGAACTCATCCCCGAAGCTTTGCTGGATCGGAGCCCGGGGATCGTCATCGAGCTGAACGTGTGCTGAACTCAGAGGTGACGTACGTTCGGTGCTTGGATCGGTCGGATCGTGAAGACGTACAACTACATCAACCGCGTTGCCATAACGCTTCCGCTTACGGTCTACGAGGGTACGTGGATGGACACTCTCCCCTCTCGTTGCTATGCCATCACCATGATCTTGCGTGTACGTAGGAAAATTTTTGAAATTACTACGTTACCCAACAATTCTAGCATGAATAATAAACATTTATCATGATATAAGGAAATAAATAATAACTTTATTATTGCCTCTAGGGCATATTTCCTTCAAAACTGCTAGCTAATCCATTTGCAGGAGATGGAACATTGCATCCCAATTTACACCTTATCTTTGTGGATGAAGTTTGTGGATTATTTAAGCTTGCAGGTATTCCCGATGATGTTGTCAAAAGGAAGGTCTTCCCTTTATCTTTGAAGGGAGATGCATTGACAGGGTATAGGCTATGTGATGATACGAGATCTTGGAATTATAAGCGATTGAAGTTGGAATTTCACCAGAAGTTCTATCATATGCATCTTGTTCATCATGATCGTAATTACATATATAATTTCTAGCCTCGCGACGGAGAAAGCATCGCTCAAGCTTGGGGGAGGCTTAAATAAATGTTATATTCATGCCCCAATCATGAGCTCTCCCAGGAAATGATTATTCAAAAAATTTATGCTCGGCTTTCTCTCAATGATCGCAACCTGCTCGATACTTCCTGTGCAGGTTCTTATATGCTGAAGACTATTGATTTCAAATGGGACTTATTGGAAAGAATTAAACGCAACTCTGAAGATTGGGGTTCCGACGATGGTAAGGAGTTAGGTATGACACCTAAGTTCAATTGTGTTAAATCTTTTATGGATACCGATGCTTTTCGTGGATTTAGCACTAAGTATGGACTTGACTCTGAGATAGTAGCTTCTTTCTATGAATCTTTTGCTACTCACGTTGATCTCCCTAAAGATAAGTGGTTTAAATATAATCCTCCTGTTGAAGTAAAAGTAGTTGCACCTATTACAGTTGAAGAAAAGACTGTCACCTATAGTGATCCTATTGTTCCTACTACTTATGTTGAGAAACCTCCTTTTCCTGTTAGGATAAAGGATCATGCTAAAACTTCGGCTGTTGTTCGTAAGAGTAATACTAGGACTTATACACCTCCTGAGCAAATCAAAGTCGAACCTAGTATTGCTATGGTTAAAGATCTCTTGGATGATGATTTAGATGGGCATGTTATTTATTTCTGTGGTGATACTGCTAATATTGCTAGATTAGATGCTAGGATACATAGACCTGTGGTAGGCACGCCTGTTATTTCCGTCAAGATAGGAGATCATTGTTATCATGGCTTATGTGATATGGGTGCTAGTGCTAGTGCAATACCCTATGATTTATATAAAGAAATTATGCACTAAATTGCACCCGTTGAATTAGAAGACATTGATGTTACTATTAAGCTTGCTAATAGGGATACCATTAAACCAGTGGGGATAGTTAGAGATGTTGAAGTCTTGTGTGGGAAGGTTAAATACCCTGCTGATTTTCTTGTTCTTCGTTCCCCACAAGATGATTTTTGTCCCATTATTTT
>NW_021259134.1:0-1939 GCF_002162155.2 Triticum dicoccoides | reverse complement strand
GTCAATTGGTGTTGCACCTTTCTTCTCAGGCATCCTGAGCCTGAGGTATCCTGACACCAATCATACCTGAATCTCCGTCAGATATGATGGTTAGGACAACTTTCCAAGAGTTATGATATTGATCCTTTGATGACCCGGTAACATGATGTCATGCCTAGCACCCCCCCCGGCTGGAGGACCTATCATTATAGATTCCTTTTCAGCAAGGTTATCCATTCATCCATGAGGAAATTGTAAGACTTATTCTACAAGATATTCCTGATGGATCCTTCGTGTTTCCAAAGTCTGATCTTCACACGAAGACCATGTCAAGGCTATCTCGAAGCATGTCAATGGTACTCCGATTTTCAACAGGAACATTTGAAGCACGATGCTAAATTTTATTTATCATTTATCCTAACACCATTGTATGGGTAATGTTATGATATTTCTCTCCCCTTTCCTGAAGGGTTTTCTACGTTATATCCTATCATGGATATCATGCTCTGCTTGTCCTTGGGAAGGATTTACCCCTGAAAGATGTGTTTAAACACATTTTCCTTTCCATTGTTCTGTTTAAACATAATAATCACTTTTCCTTTCCATTGGTTTGTTTAAACCTTCTTGTGATCTATATAATATAAACAGTAATATCCCTGCTCAAGTAAACACCTCGGTGTACCATCTTGTCTGGTGTAACCCTGTTACTATTGTTGATGACATTCCGGTAGCCACCGATGGACGAGAACTTTGCCTATTGGTCCGCCTCGTTCAACGAGCAGGAAATGGTTCTCTTCGTCCCTCGCCCTTGGTATCGATGTTGTTGCCGACATATCTGACAGGCTACCCTTTGACACGCCTTACTATCATGACCGTGCAAAATGTCGGCCCCCTTCCTACTTTCAACCACATGGTGGGCCCATAACCCACAGTTCCACAGGATCGAAACCTGACTCTCTTGCACCCCCCCTTCCCAAGGTTGTTCCTCGCGTGCGGCCTCGTATGTAATTCACGGGCCACCGTCCCAAGTGATCTATTTTGGTAGCAGACGCAATACTCAATCTCATTGCTCTGGACCCCTTTCGCATGTTGTTTCAGACATCGAACAATGGCCTATCCGTTTGGAACTTCTCATGGTACCTTCTTACTTTACTCTCGATATTTTCTTGAGTTCAATTCGAGAGTTACTTCCTACCCAATTCCCTGAGTTATGTACCAGATAATCAACCTGGTAAGGCCCGCCCTTCCCGAGTCTTCCCCCCATATCCTTTTCGTAAGTACGATGAAGATCCCGAAGAAAGGATGGCGACTTCATCATTTTGACCTGAAGCAGAAGTATGAAGGCATCAATATATTGGATCGACCTCTTCAAGAAGAGCAACCAAGACTGAGAAGATTCGTTAGCATTTCGTAACCAGACCTTTCCCCCTTAGTCCCCCTCTTAAATCTCGGGACGAGATTTCTTGTAGTGGAGGAGAATTGTGACGCCCGGATAATTAGGCTATAGTAATCACGTGTTAATGGTGCCAAGCCATCAAAGTTACTGTCGTAATCTCGCGTTAGTTCAGAACCGATCCAAATTCAAATTTGAAAGAAAGGCAAACAACAAAACTTTTGAAACATTAAAACCAAAATGTTCGGTTTGTGGCAAATAATCCTTACTAAATATTTGTGAAGGAACCACACTTTTATTATGTGTTTTAATGCACTAAAATGATTTAAATATTAGCAAACCTGATTATTTAAATGCCTTTATAGATTGATAAAATATCAAACCAAATTAATTGGGGTCTAGACTTTTGTGGCGTTGGACTAAATCGAAATGTTCAAATTAGATGCAAAGTATATATTTTTACAGAACCTAAAATAATAGGAAACAAAAATAAAACAGAAAAGAAAAGAGGAAAATAAAGAAAATACAAAGGAGAAAACAGAAAACAAAAATAAGAGCAAACCCCCC
>NW_021259133.1:0-1198 GCF_002162155.2 Triticum dicoccoides | reverse complement strand
GTTCGGCTATTTTTGCTGAGTATGGAGATGCGGATCATTCGCGACAAGACCCCGGACATCGTGATAGTCGACCCCTTCTACATGCGTGCCAAGATCTTGGGCAGCGCTGGGGACCGGCAAGTCGCGAGTTCTTACCTCGAAGGCGTCATTCTGGCAAACCAAGATAAGGATAACTTCCTCGTGCCTTACTTTCCCGAGTAAGTCCTCCCCTCAACCGGCCCGTAACATATGAATTCTTACTTTTCGATCGTTTTTCTTTTAACATTCCGTGTTTTCTGCAGTGACACACGTTGCACGCTCATCCTCCTAAGCCCCAAATATTCCATGGCCACGTATTTCGACCCGGACCGTCAGTCGAACGTAGACTACACAAATGTCAAGAAGGTTCTTGATGATGTTCTCCCCGGCTACGCCCAATCTAGAGGCACCTTCACCAGGCCTATTCGTAAGTACGGCAAGCACGTGTTCTCCCACAATACGATGTTCTGCTGCGTCAAGCAGCCGCCTGGCGGTCAGAAGGGTGCCTACTACGCCATCCATCACATGCGGGCGATCGTACGGGACCATCATCAACTTCTGCTACCGAGTAAACTCCAAGATTGGGCCGCGAGCGTGTCGGCAATCCAGGACGCGGACCTCCGACAAGAATTCTTTCGCATCCAGTCGGAGTTTGCGGAAATCATCCATCAAGATGTCCTTTGTACCTCGGGGCAGTTCTACCTCAGAAATCAACCGTCCAACAGTGACATCGACACAATGCTACAAATGCAGGATGACAACGCCCGTTCTTTCATGACTCCCACGATAGACGGCGGCTTCATCCACGCTCCGGTCCCTTGAGTCGAGTTGTCTAGTTCTGAAACATCGATTGGCTCATGTTGTAATTAAACTTTAATGAACTTGTAGTATGTCTCTTTGGTTTTGAGAGTCGTTCAACTTAGATGTAATCGATGCTATTAATGTCTTGCTTTTCTCTTCCGATCGTTCTGTTGCATAATTATATATTGCTTATGTATTGTCTGTGAATTGGTACTAACGTTTCGTTTGGCTAGTGCATAGTGATGCCGACGTATGTCGTGTACAAGGGTAAGGTTCCCGGAGTCTACGATGACTGGGAGGAGTGTCGGAGACAGGTTCACCGATTCAGCGGTAACAGTTACAAAGGGTACACCACTAGGGCCGAGGCCGAATCTAGATA
>NW_021259132.1:0-1299 GCF_002162155.2 Triticum dicoccoides | reverse complement strand
CCAAGGTGTGCTTACGTGTTGGTCATCAACACTTGCAGTTTTGGCTGATTCTGGCCCGTTTCATGGACTCTTACTCACCATTTTTGGGCCCAAAAGCGATTTTCATGGTTGTCGAACTCCAAGGTGCGCTTATGTGTCGGTCATCAACAATCACAGTTCGGGCTGATTCTGGCCCGTTTCTTGGACTATTACTCTGTTTTGGGGTCCCGGAGTCATTTCCACGGTTGACGAACCTCAGGGTGCGTTTACGTGTCGATCATCAACACTCACATATTTGGCCGATTCTTGTCCGTTTCGTGGACTATTACGCGCCGTTTTGGGGACCCAAAGCGATTTCCATGATTGATGAACCCCGGGGTGCGTTTATGTGTCAGTTGTCAACACTCAAAGTTTTGTCCAATTCTGACCCGTTTCGTGGACTATTACTCATCGTTTTCGGGTCCCGAAGCGATTTGCATAGTTGTTGAACCCCAAGGTGTGTTTACGTGTTGATCATCAACACTCGCAGTTTTGGCCGATTCTTGCCCGCTTCATGCACTATTACTCACCATTTCGGGGTCCCGGAGTGATTTCCATGGTTATCGAACTCCAAGGTGCGCTTACGTGTCGATCATCAACACTCGCGGTTTCGGCCGTTTCCTGCCCGTTTCATGGACTATTACTCACCGTTTTGGGGTCCCCAAGCGATTTTCGTTTCATGGACTATTACTCGCGGTTTCGAGCACTATTACTCAGCGTTTTGGGGACCCAAAGCGCTTTCCACGATTGATGAACCCCGGGGTGCTTTTATGTGTCCGTCGTCAACACTCACAGTTTTGTCCAATTCTGACCCGTTTTGTGGACTATTATTCACCGTTTTGGGGTCCCGAAGCGATTTTCATAGTTGTTGAACCCCAAGGTGTGCTTACGTGTTGGTCATCAACACTTGCAGTTTTGGCTGATCATGGCCCGTTTCATGGACTCTTACTCACCATTTTTGGGCCCAAAAGCGATTTCCATGGTTGTCGAACTCCAAGGTGCGCTTATGTGTCGGTCATCAACAATCACAGTTCGGGCTGATTCTGGCCCGTTTCTTGGACTATTACTCTGTTTTGGGGTCCCGGAGTCATTTCCACGATTGACGAACCTCAGGGTGCGTTTACGTGTCGATCATCAACACTCACATATTTGGCCGATTCTTGCCCGTTTCGTGGACTATTACGCGCCGTTTTGGGGACCCAGAGCGATTTCCATGATTGATGAACCCCGGGGTGCGTTTATGTGTCAGTTGTCAACACTCACAGTTTTGTCCAATTCTGA
>NW_021259131.1:0-673 GCF_002162155.2 Triticum dicoccoides | reverse complement strand
ACCCTCGACCCCTCGGCGACCCTAGACCCCCTCTCGACCCTCGACCCCTCGGTGATCGTCGACCCCCTCTCGACCCTTGACCCCTCGGCGACCCTCGACGACCCTCATTCCCGATAAAAAAAGGAAGAAGAAAAAAAAAGAGGAGAAGAACTCCTCTATTCTTTCTTCTCCTCTTTTTTTCTTTTTCCTCTTCTTTTTTTACCCTCTTCTTCCTCTCATGTTCGGCGACCCTCATATATAAAACATTTTCTTCCTTCTTCTTCCTTCTATTCCTTCTTCCTAAATATATAAAACTTTTTTTAAAATGAAACTAACCTAAAATGTACTAAATTAGAGAACATATATAGATAAAAAATTTCTAATTAAAAATCTAACTTTTGCATATATGTATTTTTAAAACATCATTACAATTGAAAAAAATACATACATACATACAAAAAACATGTAAAAAATACATACATACTGATATGAACATACATAAAAAAACATATATCTAAAATATATATATATATATATATATATATATATATATATGAAAAATCTAAAAACATGTAAAAAATAGCATGTATAATAAAAAAATTGCACGGCGGCGGCGGGGGCGGCAGACGTGCGGTGCTCACAGAGGCAGGGGACGGCGGCACGGCGACGGCGACGGGGCAGGGGCGGCGCGCGT
>NW_021259130.1:0-4883 GCF_002162155.2 Triticum dicoccoides | reverse complement strand
AATCACCCAAAGAAATAGTGCGCTAGTACAACACGGCTAATAGCACGCTAGAATATTTTGTGCAATGTCTCGTTAAATGAAATCTGGGCACAATCATTTAATATAGCGCGATATAGCTTCGCTATAGCTGAAAGTGTTCTTGTGAGCCCAAGTTCACATGCACCCCTTGCTACAATGAAATCCAAAAAAAATCTAAAAATTCAAAAAAAATATGATTTTTTTTACCAACAAACATTGATGTTTTTTCATATGTGTGCAAAATATCGTGACACAATGGCTTTCATGCAGGTCTCAATAAAATTTAAGGCTTCCAAAACTGTTTTTATTTAGCATGATTGCATTTATTGATTTTGGCGAGACCTCCACAAATGCCATTCCATCACGAAAGTTGGCACGCATGTGAAATACTTATAAATGTTTGTTGCCAAAAAATTAATATTGTTATTTTTTTCAGCTTTACTGCATAGCAAAAGGTGCATGTGAGCTGGAGCTCACATACTTCATGTCCTGCTATACCGGACTTTAAGGGCTGCGCTGTTTTCGTCCTTGGCTGTAATCGATATTACTCCCTCCGTTCTGTAATGTAAGATCGTTTTGCAAGCTCTTATTAACCATTGTTTCACTGGAGATGAGGCTGGGATGACGCATCCTTTTAGAAGGCTGGCAGGCTGTAAATGAGTGCTCGCTCGCTTCTTATAAAGCGGTGACTTACCGGAAACCAACATACATACGGTCAGCATGGAGCATATGTGGACGCCATTGATCATGCTGCAGCTGCTCCTAGCGGCAGCTGTAACAGCAGCCACCACCGCGACGACTCCTGGGTGCCGTCCGAGCTGCGGTGGCGTGGACATCCCCTACCCTTTCGGCATCGGCGTCGGCTGCTTCCGCAAGGGGTTTGAGATCGAGTGCATCAACAACGGCCCTGTGCTCGCCGGTACGTCTCTCCGGGTGGTTAAGCTGACCTTGGATCCAGACCAGTCGCAGGTGATGCTCCCCATGGGGTGGCAGTGCTATAACGCCTCCGACCCAGGTGACACCAACAGCAACTGGGACTATGGAGAGACGACGATGAACAAGGACGGCGTGTACCGCATCTCCAACACCCACAACATGCTCGTCGTCGTCGGCTGCAACACCTTGGGCTTCACGGCGAGCAAGAGGACCGAGGGCGGCACTGCTAACTACGCCTACTACACCGGGTGCATGTCCTACTGCAACAACTCGGCTAGCGCGCAGGACGGCCTATGTGATGGCGTAGGGTGCTGCCGCGTCAACATCCCGCCGGGGCTCACCGACAACTACTTCAACTTCCGGGAGTTCGACCACTCCAGCATGATGGACTACAGCCCGTGCGACTACGCCTTCCTCGCTGACAGGAACAACTACACATTCCGCCGGTCCCACCTCAAGATGGACACAAAACGGTCCTCGCCGGTGTGGCTGGACTGGGCCATTCGCGGCAACAGCTCCATCTCCGGTGACATACCGTCGTGCAAGCAAGCGGCCAAGACCGACCAGTATGCCTGTGTCAGCGCTCATAGCGACTGCGTCGACTCCATCAACGGGCCTGGGTACAACTGCAAATGCTCCAATGGCTACGAGGGCGACGCCTACTTGCCCAATGGATGCACTAGTAAGAGGCCCTGCTTAATTAGTACTTCCTCAGCTTCAAAATACTTGATGTTCTATTTTTCTTTCCTACATCATACATATTAATTTGTTTAAATTCATTATAAAGTATATTTCCATGTTATATGCAGTTGATTGATGTTGTACATACTGATATAGAGATGCTTGAAAACTTCAAATATTTAAATGTCCCTAAATAATTTTCATTTTTGAATTTGCGGCCGGGACACACAGATATAGATGAATGTGCAGATCCGGCCAAATATCCTTGCTACGGTGTATGCACGGACACCCAAGGATCGTACGACTGCAACTGTCGTCTAGGTTTTCGAAGCCATGACCCAAGAACCGAACGATGTACTGAAAAGTTCCCACTTGCCGCACAGGTTTCCATAGGTAATGAACATCATACTCTTCTTTTTGCTGAGTAATTAACATCATACTCCTACCACACATGTATGTATTAATTCCATCGCATTTGATGATTAAATTGTATAAATTGATCCCCCTCGGTAGCCCAAGCTTACCTATACATACAAACTAGTTAAAGTATGCTAAAACATCTTATTTCTCAAATATGTAGTTTGTATAGTTCGAGACTGTAGGTGAAGTGTCATGAATTCAACTGAAATTCAACAACTTGACAATGAGCATAAAATACAACGACTCTAAATTGATCTCTCTCAGTTGCCTGGAATGATTTTTTTCAAGGATGCATAAATGCATATTTCCACAATCGCTCTGCTGGATCATCTTTTTTACATTAGAGTGATGCTCCACTAATTATTTTATATTTTTTGATAACTTTTAAACCGCTAAAGACATATTAAGCCTTAACAAGTAACGTGGTAAGCTATGACAGACACAATTTTACCTATATATTCTATAACCGTTCTCCAAGTAATCTGAACTGCAGCACAGAGACGCCAAACGGTAGTAGTGGAAGTTTTGAATTTCTCGTGTTTGGTACTATTTTTTCGAGATAATTTTCAATTTTTTTCTGGGAATTATGTGTAAGATAGAGACCTTCATTTATTACTTTGTAGAAACATTTTTTTCATTGGGAAATGCTATTTGATGATAAAATGTTGTGTTACTTCATTTGTCTCTCTCCTTTTTAATTACGTATCACATCTTTTTTTGCATATGTCGCATGCATGTTACTACGGCATGTGTTACTCACTATGAATAGTCTAAATAGGTCCAAGAGCCCTACTGTCCTTCCCCCTTAAGTTTATTCAAGTGAGAGGCAATGTGATCAGTCCACACCTATGGGGGGCTTTACATATGGGAGGGTACCTTCACAAATGACCAAGGCTACTGATGGTGTTGGTAGGTGTGAGTGATAGAATGATAAGTGTAGATCCGAGTCCGTGAAGACTAGCCAAATGTGAGGGTGTCCACAGTCCATGCTACACAACTCCTCTTCATCCATGCATTAGTGTGTATTTGGTTGGTTGTGCCTTATTTAGACTTGGACCCGTTTGATTCTTGCCTTCTTGCTTCACTTGTTGACCATGACAATTTTCTTGGAATTTTGCTGACCACTATGGATTTTCTTTTATGGCAAACTACATAGCTAAGGTTTTATTCTTTCCCATGTAGGTGCAATAAGTGGCATTCTGGTCTTGGCACTTATAATATTCATTTATGTTCTTCGCAAAGAGAGGCGGGAGGCTAGGGACTTTTACCGAAAGAATGGTGGTCTTACATTAAAGGATGCTGCAAATATTAAGATTTTCAAAAAGGGGGAGCTCAAAGCAATTTTAAAGAGTCAAAATTTAATTGGAAAAGGTGCCTTTGGTGAAGTTTACAAGGGTGATATTGATGGAGCTCTAGTTGCGATAAAGAAACCAATTGGTGATAATGTGCATGAGAACAAGCAATTTCCAAATGAAGTCATTATCCAGTCTCAAGTCATGCATAGGAACATTGTAAGGCTTAGAGGTTGTTGCCTTGAAGTGGATACCCCCATGCTAGTGTACGAATTCATCTCCAATGGAAGTTTGGAAGACTTTCTTCACAAGGATAAAAGCAAGCTTCTCAACTTGGACGTACGTCTAAGTATTCTTCAAGAATCAGCACATGGTCTATCTTATATGCACTCACAAACCCACACCAAAATCTTGCATGGTGATGTTAAACCAGCAAACATTCTCTTGGATGAAAAGTTTACGCCGAAGATCTCAGATTTTGGCATATCAAGGTTGATTGCAAAAGACAAGGAACAGACTGCCAACATCATAGGTGACATGACTTATATGGATCCAGTGTACCTAAAGACAGGCCGATTGACCGACAGAAGTGATGTCTATAGTTTTGGGGTTGTCATTTTAGAACTCATTAGCAGGAAGAAGGCCACTCACTCTGACAATAATAGCTTAGTGGGCAGCTTCCAAGAGTGTCATCAAAGAGGGGAGAAAGCCCTGAAGTTGTTTGATCCAGAAATTGCAACAACAGGCAATTTCGAAATTCTTGACAAGCTAGCAAAGATTGCTATGGAGTGTCTTCATCTTGATGTGGATCAAAGACCATCAATGACAGATGTTGCAGAGCGCCTTCTCATACTGCATAGGTCCCGTAAGCTGTAGGTTGGTTTCCTGGTCGGATTTAAGTTTCAATAGCATGTATGTTAGTTCCGTCGAATAAGAAACATAACTATAGAAGTGCATACTTTGTTGTTTTTGATGTTCAATCACAATTTGTACTACTGTACTAGTGAGTATCTGTCTGTTTCATGTGAGCAAATGTACGTATTGATTTAAAACTCTTCCAATTCAAAACCCTTCCGATTCCATGAAGACCTGATTACGAGTGCGTGTGGGTTCCGTGATATCTTGTGTGTTCTCCTTAGGATAAGTTAGGTCTACACGAGGTAATAGATACTCCCTCCGTAAACTAATATAAGAGCATTTAGATCACTACTGGAAATACAAAACACCCTCTCCTCATCCGATTCATTGGAGCTAAGATGTCATTCGGAGGAGACGACACCACACTCGCAATGATCATTCTTTGGCTCCTTCTGTCGACTTCTTATGTCGAGGTTGGTACAGCAACTGTCGAGGAGTTATTAAGGTCTGACCAAGAAGACAAAAGCTGAACATGCTTGCTAGCCTGGCTTCAGAGCTTGGAGCGACAACAGGATGTTGGCAACTGCACGCATGACAGGGATCACGGCCATGATTTTATTCTATATTATACCTTAATTTGCTGGCTCCGGCCGACACATGACAACAAACAGGCTGTCT
>NW_021259129.1:0-4854 GCF_002162155.2 Triticum dicoccoides | reverse complement strand
AATCACCCAAAGAAATAGTGCGCTAGTACAACACGGCTAATAGCACGCTAGAATATTTTGTGCAATGTCTCGTTAAATGAAATCTGGGCACAATCATTTAATATAGCGCGATATAGCTTCGCTATAGCTGAAAGTGTTCTTGTGAGCCCAAGTTCACATGCACCCCTTGCTACAATGAAATCCAAAAAAAATCTAAAAATTCAAAAAAAATATGATTTTTTTTACCAACAAACATTGATGTTTTTTCATATGTGTGCAAAATATCGTGACACAATGGCTTTCATGCAGGTCTCAATAAAATTTAAGGCTTCCAAAACTGTTTTTATTTAGCATGATTGCATTTATTGATTTTGGCGAGACCTCCACAAATGCCATTCCATCACGAAAGTTGGCACGCATGTGAAATACTTATAAATGTTTGTTGCCAAAAAATTAATATTGTTATTTTTTTCAGCTTTACTGCATAGCAAAAGGTGCATGTGAGCTGGAGCTCACATACTTCATGTCCTGCTATACCGGACTTTAAGGGCTGCGCTGTTTTCGTCCTTGGCTGTAATCGATATTACTCCCTCCGTTCTGTAATGTAAGATCGTTTTGCAAGCTCTTATTAACCATTGTTTCACTGGAGATGAGGCTGGGATGACGCATCCTTTTAGAAGGCTGGCAGGCTGTAAATGAGTGCTCGCTCGCTTCTTATAAAGCGGTGACTTACCGGAAACCAACATACATACGGTCAGCATGGAGCATATGTGGACGCCATTGATCATGCTGCAGCTGCTCCTAGCGGCAGCTGTAACAGCAGCCACCACCGCGACGACTCCTGGGTGCCGTCCGAGCTGCGGTGGCGTGGACATCCCCTACCCTTTCGGCATCGGCGTCGGCTGCTTCCGCAAGGGGTTTGAGATCGAGTGCATCAACAACGGCCCTGTGCTCGCCGGTACGTCTCTCCGGGTGGTTAAGCTGACCTTGGATCCAGACCAGTCGCAGGTGATGCTCCCCATGGGGTGGCAGTGCTATAACGCCTCCGACCCAGGTGACACCAACAGCAACTGGGACTATGGAGAGACGACGATGAACAAGGACGGCGTGTACCGCATCTCCAACACCCACAACATGCTCGTCGTCGTCGGCTGCAACACCTTGGGCTTCACGGCGAGCAAGAGGACCGAGGGCGGCACTGCTAACTACGCCTACTACACCGGGTGCATGTCCTACTGCAACAACTCGGCTAGCGCGCAGGACGGCCTATGTGATGGCGTAGGGTGCTGCCGCGTCAACATCCCGCCGGGGCTCACCGACAACTACTTCAACTTCCGGGAGTTCGACCACTCCAGCATGATGGACTACAGCCCGTGCGACTACGCCTTCCTCGCTGACAGGAACAACTACACATTCCGCCGGTCCCACCTCAAGATGGACACAAAACGGTCCTCGCCGGTGTGGCTGGACTGGGCCATTCGCGGCAACAGCTCCATCTCCGGTGACATACCGTCGTGCAAGCAAGCGGCCAAGACCGACCAGTATGCCTGTGTCAGCGCTCATAGCGACTGCGTCGACTCCATCAACGGGCCTGGGTACAACTGCAAATGCTCCAATGGCTACGAGGGCGACGCCTACTTGCCCAATGGATGCACTAGTAAGAGGCCCTGCTTAATTAGTACTTCCTCAGCTTCAAAATACTTGATGTTCTATTTTTCTTTCCTACATCATACATATTAATTTGTTTAAATTCATTATAAAGTATATTTCCATGTTATATGCAGTTGATTGATGTTGTACATACTGATATAGAGATGCTTGAAAACTTCAAATATTTAAATGTCCCTAAATAATTTTCATTTTTGAATTTGCGGCCGGGACACACAGATATAGATGAATGTGCAGATCCGGCCAAATATCCTTGCTACGGTGTATGCACGGACACCCAAGGATCGTACGACTGCAACTGTCGTCTAGGTTTTCGAAGCCATGACCCAAGAACCGAACGATGTACTGAAAAGTTCCCACTTGCCGCACAGGTTTCCATAGGTAATGAACATCATACTCTTCTTTTTGCTGAGTAATTAACATCATACTCCTACCACACATGTATGTATTAATTCCATCGCATTTGATGATTAAATTGTATAAATTGATCCCCCTCGGTAGCCCAAGCTTACCTATACATACAAACTAGTTAAAGTATGCTAAAACATCTTATTTCTCAAATATGTAGTTTGTATAGTTCGAGACTGTAGGTGAAGTGTCATGAATTCAACTGAAATTCAACAACTTGACAATGAGCATAAAATACAACGACTCTAAATTGATCTCTCTCAGTTGCCTGGAATGATTTTTTTCAAGGATGCATAAATGCATATTTCCACAATCGCTCTGCTGGATCATCTTTTTTACATTAGAGTGATGCTCCACTAATTATTTTATATTTTTTGATAACTTTTAAACCGCTAAAGACATATTAAGCCTTAACAAGTAACGTGGTAAGCTATGACAGACACAATTTTACCTATATATTCTATAACCGTTCTCCAAGTAATCTGAACTGCAGCACAGAGACGCCAAACGGTAGTAGTGGAAGTTTTGAATTTCTCGTGTTTGGTACTATTTTTTCGAGATAATTTTCAATTTTTTTCTGGGAATTATGTGTAAGATAGAGACCTTCATTTATTACTTTGTAGAAACATTTTTTTCATTGGGAAATGCTATTTGATGATAAAATGTTGTGTTACTTCATTTGTCTCTCTCCTTTTTAATTACGTATCACATCTTTTTTTGCATATGTCGCATGCATGTTACTACGGCATGTGTTACTCACTATGAATAGTCTAAATAGGTCCAAGAGCCCTACTGTCCTTCCCCCTTAAGTTTATTCAAGTGAGAGGCAATGTGATCAGTCCACACCTATGGGGGGCTTTACATATGGGAGGGTACCTTCACAAATGACCAAGGCTACTGATGGTGTTGGTAGGTGTGAGTGATAGAATGATAAGTGTAGATCCGAGTCCGTGAAGACTAGCCAAATGTGAGGGTGTCCACAGTCCATGCTACACAACTCCTCTTCATCCATGCATTAGTGTGTATTTGGTTGGTTGTGCCTTATTTAGACTTGGACCCGTTTGATTCTTGCCTTCTTGCTTCACTTGTTGACCATGACAATTTTCTTGGAATTTTGCTGACCACTATGGATTTTCTTTTATGGCAAACTACATAGCTAAGGTTTTATTCTTTCCCATGTAGGTGCAATAAGTGGCATTCTGGTCTTGGCACTTATAATATTCATTTATGTTCTTCGCAAAGAGAGGCGGGAGGCTAGGGACTTTTACCGAAAGAATGGTGGTCTTACATTAAAGGATGCTGCAAATATTAAGATTTTCAAAAAGGGGGAGCTCAAAGCAATTTTAAAGAGTCAAAATTTAATTGGAAAAGGTGCCTTTGGTGAAGTTTACAAGGGTGATATTGATGGAGCTCTAGTTGCATGAGAACAAGCAATTTCCAAATGAAGTCATTATCCAGTCTCAAGTCATGCATAGGAACATTGTAAGGCTTAGAGGTTGTTGCCTTGAAGTGGATACCCCCATGCTAGTGTACGAATTCATCTCCAATGGAAGTTTGGAAGACTTTCTTCACAAGGATAAAAGCAAGCTTCTCAACTTGGACGTACGTCTAAGTATTCTTCAAGAATCAGCACATGGTCTATCTTATATGCACTCACAAACCCACACCAAAATCTTGCATGGTGATGTTAAACCAGCAAACATTCTCTTGGATGAAAAGTTTACGCCGAAGATCTCAGATTTTGGCATATCAAGGTTGATTGCAAAAGACAAGGAACAGACTACCAACATCATAGGTGACATGACTTATATGGATCCAGTGTACCTAAAGACAGGCCGATTGACCGACAGAAGTGATGTCTATAGTTTTGGGGTTGTCATTTTAGAACTCATTAGCAGGAAGAAGGCCACTCACTCTGACAATAATAGCTTAGTGGGCAGCTTCCAAGAGTGTCATCAAAGAGGGGAGAAAGCCCTGAAGTTGTTTGATCCAGAAATTGCAACAACAGGCAATTTCGAAATTCTTGACAAGCTAGCAAAGATTGCTATGGAGTGTCTTCATCTTGATGTGGATCAAAGACCATCAATGACAGATGTTGCAGAGCGCCTTCTCATACTGCATAGGTCCCGTAAGCTGTAGGTTGGTTTCCTGGTCGGATTTAAGTTTCAATAGCATGTATATTAGTTCCGTCGAATAAGAAACATAACTATAGAAGTGCATACTTTGTTGTTTTTGATGTTCAATCACAATTTGTACTACTGTACTAGTGAGTATCTGTCTGTTTCATGTGAGCAAATGTACGTATTGATTTAAAACTCTTCCAATTCAAAACCCTTCCGATTCCATGAAGACCTGATTACGAGTGCGTGTGGGTTCCGTGATATCTTGTGTGTTCTCCTTAGGATAAGTTAGGTCTACACGAGGTAATAGATACTCCCTCCGTAAACTAATATAAGAGCATTTAGATCACTACTGGAAATACAAAACACCCTCTCCTCATCCGATTCATTGGAGCTAAGATGTCATTCGGAGGAGACGACACCACACTCGCAATGATCATTCTTTGGCTCCTTCTGTCGACTTCTTATGTCGAGGTTGGTACAGCAACTGTCGAGGAGTTATTAAGGTCTGACCAAGAAGACAAAAGCTGAACATGCTTGCTAGCCTGGCTTCAGAGCTTGGAGCGACAACAGGATGTTGGCAACTGCACGCATGACAGGGATCACGGCCATGATTTTATTCTATATTATACCTTAATTTGCTGGCTCCGGCCGACACATGACAACAAACAGGCTGTCT
>NW_021259128.1:0-2224 GCF_002162155.2 Triticum dicoccoides | reverse complement strand
CACTTTTGTAGGCATGAGGCAAGGGGGCTCAACCTTTTGACAAAACATGCATTCTTTGCTTCATTAGCTAAAGCACTTTGCGCTGTACGACTTGCATGTGATCCAGTAACACAATGTGAACTCACTAGCCCATCAGTGGTACATCATCTTCAACTCATTGATTCACTCAATGTTGGAACTTGATAATCATCATGTTGTATATCCCGAAGTGCTGCTGTTTTGTACCAGAGAACCGAGGGCAGGACATTTACATTCATAAATTGTTGGATGAAGTTCAAGGGGTACAGTGCATGAGATGACATGGACGGATTCTGACTCGAGTATTGTTGAATTTGCAATCGATGAATATGGTGTCGGTGTGCCCATTTTAGAGGTCTGTGCTGTAGATGCCCTAAACACTTGGAAACAACATATGCATGCCGTAAATGCGCACGTGAAAATATGTGCTGGGCAACACACTTGCAGAAACGCCTCCTGTCGTCATAAGCCGTGATACATGCATATGTTTGAAATGATTGAAAAATGAATGGAAATTCTTTAAGTTTTTGAATACAGGGCAGTATACATGTTTATTTTATATGAATACATCTGCGGATCCTTGTTATACGCCCGTCTATCTGTAAGATCTCTTACATCCCACGTTCTGTTACATACTCTGTTCAACCGATGTAAGTGCACTGTTTACATTCTTCTTCCTTCATCCTTCTCCTGTAGTTCTCTTATGTTCGTCTTCTATTTCTTCTTCTTTTTATATTTTTTTCCTGCCTAATTACTTTCTTTTATCTCATACGTACCGCTCATTCGTTCCTACTGTCCTATCTGTCTGCTAATTCATGCATCGTTCTTCTCATGCTTTTCTGTTCTCTTGCATGAAATATGCAAGCTTTTATTCTTGAAAAGTTCCATCTTTGTAGTGTCAAATATTCATTTCTCAAAAGACATTGATGCCATTTGAATTTCATTCCTCAAAGTTCACTATTTTTTAATCTTTTTTTAGTGCTAACATGTTTTTTGTTGTTCCACTAGCTTACAGCCTATGAACCTGTTTTGTCATGAAACTTACCCTACGTGTTCAGCTTTCTTTGTTCGAACTTGTGCCTATTTTGGTGGATCATTTATTACTGCCCACGACGAACAAGTCCTGGCTCCAACATAGCAAACACTAGATGCATATGCGCGCCTTGCTACGCCGTTGTACTTTTCTACCTTTTTTTATTGGTAATTCATGAAAAGATTGCTTGCTTCTCTATTTGCTGGTTGGTTTTTTTTTCATGGGCCTTCTGTGTTTTGGCTTCCATAATTTTAGGGTGAGGACACCCTTTATTGCATTGCAATATATGTCTAGATGCTAAGACACGTCATCATTTACTTGGTAGGATATTACTCACTTTTTTTACAATTATTGTTCTTCACAAAAATGATATGTTAGCAGCACTGCCAAAAACATATCCAAAGTAGTGGTTGGCGTCAAGCATGTCCCCGATCTGCAGGGTTAAACCATAGTACATGATGGACATGATAATATTCATCTTCAAAACTAATTGAAAACTATAATATGCATAACTCAGGCTTCTGATTATATTATTCATCTACAACAATCATCCAACTATGTGATTTAACCAATCAATATTTCGTAATTTACCTTGGTCACATACAAATAATACAAAACACCAACAATTATGGTCTGCAATAATGATACAAGGGTATTGAAAGTGACAAATACTTGAAAGTCGCAGCACTACACCAAAGTATATGTCTTCTGGTTTTCAATATTCATCATTCATATGCGTAGTTAGAATCAAAACAGAAAGAACATATTTGAAATAAAAGCAATGGTTTGCACTGACTAACTAACGACGGGAAAGGGAATGAAGCATGTTTATAGCAGCCTCTGAGAGGAAGAGACTGAAATGGGAGGATCAAGAGATAATATCACATGTGATTGATCTCAGTTTTCAATTACTGATGCATTAATAAGGTCTGATCAGCTTTGTACATAAGCGACCCGGTGACAATTAACCAAATTATCTTCATAGGAAAACCTAGTTATTATCTTGTCTTATTGTTTTAGTATCAATTAAGTTCAGTTAGAGACCGCGTGCTCCTTAGTCTTGGAATCGTATCCAAATTAATACTCCCTCCGTTCTAAATATAGTACATACTTTGTTTTGAAAAGTCAAACATGCCAATGTTTGACCAAGTTTTTCAAAAAAATCAACATTCA
>NW_021259127.1:0-1061 GCF_002162155.2 Triticum dicoccoides | reverse complement strand
GTGGTAATCACTCAGGGACCCCAAAACAGTGAGCAATAGTCCATGAAACGAGCAAGAATCGGCCAAAACAGCCAGTGTTGATGACCGACACGTAAACGCATCCCAGGGTTTTTTAATCATGGAAAACACTCTGGGACCCCAAAACAGTGAGTAATAGTCCATGAAACGGGCCAGAATCGGCCAAAACTGCCAGTGTTGATGATCGACAAGTAAACGCATCCCAAGATTTGTTAATCGTGGAAATCTTTCTGGGACCCCAAAACAGTGAGTAATAGTCCGTGAAACGGGCCAGGATCGGCCAAAACTGCCAGTGTTGATGACCGACACATAGACGCATCCCAGGGTTTGTTAATCGTGGTAATCACTCCATGACCCCAAACCAGTGAGTAATAGTCCATGAAATGCGCCAGAATCGGCCAAAACTGCCAGTGTTGATGACCGATACGTAAACGCATCCCAGGGTTTGTTAATCGTGGTAGTCACTCTCGGACCCCAAAACAGTGAGTAATAGTCCATGAAACGGGCTAGAATCGGCCAAAACTATGAGTGTTGATGACCGACACGTAAACGCATCCCAGGATTTGTTAATCATGGAAATCACTCTGGGACCCCAAAACAGTGAGTAATAGTTCATGAAACGGGCCAGAATCGGCCAAAACTGCGAGTGTTGATGACCAACACGTAAACGCATCACAGGGTTTGTTAATCGTGGAAATCACTCTGGGACCCCAAAACAGTGAGTAATATCGATGAAACAGGCCAGAATCGGCCGAAACTAGCAGTATTGATGACCGACACGTAAACACATCCCAGGGTTTGTTAATCGTGGAAATTACTTCGGGACCCAAAAACAACGAGTAATAGTCCATGAAACGTGCCAGAATAGGCCAAAACTGCCACTGTTGATGACCGAGACGTAAACGCATCCTAGGGTTTGTTAATAGTGGAAATCACTCTCCAACCCCAAAACAGTGCGTAATAGTCCATGAAACGGGCCAGAATCGGCCAAAACTGCCAGTGTTGATGACCAACACGTAGATGCGTTTCAGGGTTTGTTAATC
>NW_021259126.1:0-1087 GCF_002162155.2 Triticum dicoccoides | reverse complement strand
AAGGGCCCTGTTCATCGATTCCGCTCCAACTAAAGTGGGAGAGACAGACACCCGCCAGCCACCTTATGCAACTAGTGCATGTCAGTCGGTGGAACCGGTCTCACGTAAGCGTACGTGTAAGGTTGGTCCGGGCCGCTTCATCCCACAATACCGTTGAGCAAGAAAAGACTAGTAGAGGCAAGTAAGATGACAAAATCCACGCCCACAACAAAATTGTGTTCTACTCGTGCAAAGAGAACTACGCATAGACCTAGCTCATGATGCCACTGTTGGGGAACGTTGCAGAAAATTAAAATTTTTCCTACGGTTTCACCAAGATCCATCTATGAGTTCATCTAAGCAACGAGTCAAGGGAGAGAGTTAGCATCTACATACCACTTGTAGATCGCGTGCGGAAGCTTGCAAGGTGATGATGTAGTCGTACTCGACGTGATTCGAATCACCGATGACCAAGTGCTGAACGAACAGCACCTCCGCGTTCAACACACGTACGGGACGGGAGACGTCTCCTCCTTCTTGATCCAGCAAGGGGGAAGGAGAGGTTGAGGAAGACAGCTCCACCGACAGCACGACGGCGTGGTGATGGTGGAGAGGCAGTACTCCGACAGGGCTTCGCCAAGCACACAACGGAGGAGGAGAGGTGTTGGGGAGGGGAGGGCTGCGCCTTGGAGGGTGGTTCGGCTGCCCTCCCCTCACCCCTCTATTTATAGGGGGAAGGGAGAAGGGGGCCGGCCCCCTAGAACCCATCTAGGGGGGGTGCGGCGGCCTAGGGGAGAGGGGAGAGGGTGGCTTGCCCCCCAAGCCAAGGGGGCGCCCCCTCTAGGGTTCCCCCCTCAACCCTAGGCGCATGGGCCCAAGGGAGGGGGTGCGGCCAGCCCACCAGGGGCTGGCTCCCTGCCCCACGCAGCCCATGTGGCCCCCCGGGAGGGGTGGCCCCTCCCGGTGGACCCCCGGAACCCTTCCAGTGGCCCCGGTACAATACCGGTATGACCCCGAAACTTCCCGGTGTCCGTTTGACAACTTCCCATATATAAATCTTTACCTCCGGACCCTTCCGGATCTCCTCGTGACGTCCAGGATCCCATCC
>NW_021259125.1:0-827 GCF_002162155.2 Triticum dicoccoides | reverse complement strand
GCTCCGGCGTGGTCAATAACCTCTCGGAGTTGGTTTAGCGATTGCTAAGGCGCGACGTCCTCGCACGTTCGTAGTCGGATCGTCAAAGTCGACTTCCTCCAAAGCGAAATCCATCATCTCATCGAAAGACGGGACACCTTTGCCTCTATCAAGTGGTATCAGATTTCCAGGTTGCTCGGTGAGATTTTACAGTTTTTCGTAGTTTAGATCGAGTCTGTTCTTCATACCTATAGTCCACGAAAAAGCCAAAAAAAAATTAGGGTTAGTTCATCCCATCCGAACCAATCTGAGCCTTGCATAATCTTTTCTGTATTTGCTTTGTTGAATTTGCGGTTGCATCGTCGTGTTCAGTTGCTGGTCTTAGTGTCTAGTCTTTTAGAGTTTCGAGTTCTGTTCACAAGTTGTCACGCCGTCGCCGCACCATCATCATCGCCCCTGCCATCTACCACCACCGCTCCGAATCCGTATCCATATACCACCACCAATCCGTGTCCATATACCACCACCGATCCATATCCATATACTACCACCGCTACCACCACCGCTGCCATATACCACCACCATATATCCACCACCAATCCGAGTTCTTTGCTTATTAGATTTGTTTTCGGGATCCCTCTAGATTCCGATTCGTGTTTCCTTGCCGGAGTAGGTTTCGGAAAAAAAAAAGAGTCGGGTAGCCACGCTCCGTTTAGGCCCAAAAATTTTCGAAAACGCATTTTTCGAAAAAATTTCTGGCTATCCTATTTTTAGGTGTTTCTGAGTGTTTTGAGACAGGTGCCATTATAGGAAGTTTTTTTTGACCCGTTTCCAGTTTTTGGGTCCGG
>NW_021259124.1:0-1228 GCF_002162155.2 Triticum dicoccoides | reverse complement strand
CTTACTACCAAGAGTTCAAATCTTATATGCATCATTGTGACATAGAAGAATCTGAGAATGATACAATGAATAGATTTTTTGGTGGTTTGAACCATGATATTCAGGCAAGATTTCAGTATATTCCTCGTTGCATTACTGGTATGTATGTCCGTGCTTGTACCTTTGAGAGACAGATACAGGAGGATGCATTAGGTGACTACAACAACTACTATTCCAGTTCATGCTCACCACCGCCGGTGGGTTCCTCCATCATTGCACCTCGGATTATGAGCGCGGCATCATCTCAAGGGTATGGTACATTGTCAACGTCCGTACCTACATCAGCTACATCTTTGCCACAAGGTAACAGTAAAGATATTGATGATATAACTTCACATGAGAAAGATGCATGCCTAGTTAACTTGAATGCGTCATGTATTGAGTTACCTGTTGATTTGAGCACACCACCTATTTTAGAGAGTGATCAAACAACTGAAATATCAACAATTTTGAGTTCACCCATTGAATTAACTTTTGATGCAAAAGAACTAATGTTTAATCATTTTGATATGGCCTCCAATCTTGGTGATGATTCTATGTCCAATGACTTATTGCATGTTTGCTTATTTAAGCATGTTGTAGCATGTAAATTTGATGCAAGTAAGGTTTATTCACCAAAGTTGGGATGGTTTAAGCATGAACATTGCGAATCTTTTGAAATGAATAAGAGCTTCACTTATATGTGCAAACTGAGTTCTAATATTTTCATGCCTTCTACTTCTTGTGATAGTTTTTTGGCTTTAGTTTTTATGAACTATGAAAGTTACTCATGTATACATGTGTCATACGTGCAAAAATCAAGGGAAGTTAAACTGGATGACATATACATATACAACATGTACACCCTGTCTCTTTTGTTAGCCACATTTCAGATTAAGCAACGCCGAGGACGGCTTTGTTTTCAAAAAGGGGAGGATGATGAGGACATGAATACCTTGGATACGACCAAAAATATTGCATACATGCATATTTGTCAGGTGATTTCTAATGCAAACTATTCAATAATCTATTTATGTTATCCAGAACAAAAATACTTCACACACTTTTGTGTTTTGTCTAATTGCAGGTGTATGGGACATTTGTACAATCCACATATGAAGATAAGGGAAAAGGAGAAGTTTAGGTTGTGTTCAAAAAGTCCTCTCACGTCACTTTTGGGCCAAGAGAAGATAGAGTCCAAGTCTCTCAC
>NW_021259123.1:0-1340 GCF_002162155.2 Triticum dicoccoides | reverse complement strand
CTGCTGCTGTTTGTGCTTTCACTAGTTTTGCATGTGTATGGTGGTCTGAACATTGTAGATTATATCCTATTCCAACTACTTGGGCTGCTTTGAAAACTGCTATGCGTACGCGTTGGGTTCCACCATATTATCAACGTGAATTGCTTCAAAAATTGCAGCGTTTAAGACAAGGGAAAAATTCTGTAGAAGAATATTATCAGGAATTACAAACTGGCATGATTAGATGTGGTATTGTTGAGGAGAATGAAGCTATGCTTGCACGTTTTCTGGGTGGATTAAATAGAGAGATTCAGACCATTTTAGACTATAAGGAGTATACTAATATCACTCGTTTATTCCATCTTGCTTGTAAAGCTGAACGTGAAGTGCAGGATCGACAAGCATTGGGGCGAACTAACTTTTCTGCAGGCCGACCTTCATCATGGACACCACGTGCATCTTCTACTTCAACTGCACCAGCACCTCCATCGGGTGCCACCTCCAGCCGTGATACAAGAAAACAGGCACAACCACCATTATCTGCCAAGAGCGCACCTGCGGGGCCTGCACAGCGTTCTTCTTCTTCCATGGCATCAATAGGGCACACAAGTGATATTATTTGTCGTCGTTGTAAGGGAGGAGGTCATTATGCGAGGGAATGCAAATCTCCGCTTGTGATGATTGCTACCGCGGATGGTGGATATGAGTCCGCTAGTGACTATGATGAGGAGACATTGGCTCTTATTACACGTGAACAACATGGTGGAGATGATTCTGATCATGAGACGCAATACATGGCTCCTGAAGACGCTGACAGGTATGAATGTTTAGTTGCTCAACGTGTTTTGAGTGTGCAGGTCACACAAGCTGAGCAAAATCAGAGGCACAATTTGTTCCATACCAAGGGAGTTGTGAAGGAACGTTCTATGCGCGTCATAATAGACGGAGGGAGCTGCAACAACTTGGCTAACATGGAGATGGTGGAGAAGCTTTCTCTCACCACAAGACCACATCCACATCCTTACTACATCCAATGGTTCAACAACAGCGGCAAGGTTAAGGTAACACGTACTGTTCGTGTGCATTTTAGTATCTCTACATATGCTGATTATGTTGATTGTGATGTGGTACCTATGCAAGCATGTTCCTTATTACTTGGTAGACCATGGCAATTTGATAAAAATTCTGTACACCATGGTAGAAACAATCACTATACTCTTGTTCATAAGGATAAAAATATTACTTTGCTTCCTATGACTCCTGATTCCATTTTGAAAGATGATATTAATAGAGCTAATAAAGCACAACAGGAGAAGAATAAGAGTGAAAATCAGATTGTGGCAAAAGAATTTGAGCAACAA
>NW_021259122.1:0-1266 GCF_002162155.2 Triticum dicoccoides | reverse complement strand
GAACAGAGCCCATCGAGGCGCACTCGACAGAGATGTACCCACGAGCAGTCGAGTACATGTTTCTGGTCCTGAATGTTTCAGCAGAGCTATCAGAGCCGCAGTTATCCCCCCCAATTTCAGGTTGGCAACAGGAGTCAGCAAGTTCACTGGTGAGTCTAAGCCTGAAACTTGGCTTGAAGACTACCGAGTGGCAGTTCAGATCGGTGGTGGGAACGACGAGGTGGCCATGAAGCATTTGCCCCTCATGTTGGAAGGTTCTGCCAGGGCATGGTTGACTCAATTACCTCCTAGCAGCATTTACACTTGGGAAGATCTGTCCCGAGTGTTCGTCAGAACGTTTGAAGGGACTTGCAAGCGACCAGCGGGATTGACAGAGTTGCAAGTCTGCGTACAGAAAACTAATGAGACTCTCAGAGAGTATATTCAAAGGTGGATCACTTTGCACCACACTGTGGGAAATGTCTCTGATCATCAGGCAGTATGCGCCTTCAAAGACGGCGTCAAGAACAGAGAACTGAGTTTGAAATTTGGTCGAACCGGTGACATGACCTTGAGTCGGATGATGGAGATTGCTACCAAGTACGCTAACGGCGAAGAAGAAGACCGACTCCGAAGCGGCAAGCACAAGCCGAGTCAGTCGGAAAAAGGAAACACCAGTCGGAAACAGAAGCGGAAGGCTGAACCGGCAGCTCCTGGAGAGGCTCTGGCTGTGACTCAAGGAAAGTTTAAGGGGAAACCAAAAGGATCCTGGAACCCCAAGAAGGTAAAGGATAAAGAAGGGAATGACGTGATGGATATGCCATGTCACATTCACACGAAGAAAGATGAAGAGGGGAATATCATTTACCCAAAGCACACCACTCGCCAATGTCGACTCCTGATCCAGCAGTTTCAGGGAAAATAGTCTAAGGACAAGGAGAAGGAGTCGGACAAGGCCGAAGACAAAGAGGACAGTGAGGGAGGATATCCGCATATCAACTCCACTCTGATGATCTTTGCAGATGTGGAAAGCAGAAGTCGACTGAAAGTGATTAACCGAGAGGTGAACATGGTTGCCCCAGCAAAGGCAAATTATCTGAAGTGGTCTCAAACACCCATCACATTCGACCAATCAGATCACCCGACTCATATTGCCACCCCCGGGAGGCAAGCTTTGGTGGTCGATCCAGTTGTCGAAGGCACTCGACTGACAAAGGTGCTGATGGATGGTGGAAGTGGGCTGAACTTATTGTATGCAGACACATTGAAAGGTATGGGCATTCCGAT
>NW_021259121.1:0-997 GCF_002162155.2 Triticum dicoccoides | reverse complement strand
AACACGAATCGTATAGAAGATACGATCAACATGAAAATGTTCACCGACGATGACTAGTCCGTCTCACGTGATGATCGGACACGGGCTACTCGACTCGGATCGTGTAACACTTAGATGACTAAAGGGATGTCTAATCTAAGTGGGAGTTCATAATTTGATTAGAACTTTATTATCATGAACTTAGTCTAAAACCTTTGCAAATATGTCTTGTAGATCAATGGCCAACGCTAATGTCAACATGAACTTCAACGCGTTCCTAGAGAAAACCAAGCTGAAAGATGATGGCAGCAACTATACGGACTGGGTCCGGAACCTGAGGATCATCCTCATAGCTGCCAGGAAACAATATGTCCTAGAAGGACCGCTAGGTGACGCTCCCGTCCCAGAGAACCAAGACATTATGAATGCTTGGCAGTCTCGCGCTGATGATTAGTCCCTCGTTCAGTGCGGCATGCTTTACAGCTTAGAATCGGGGCTCCAAAAGCGTTTTGAGCATCACGGAGCATATGAGATGTTCGAAGAGCTGAAACTAGTTTTTCAAGCTCATGCCCGGGTCGAGAGATATGATGTCTCCGACAAGTTCTACAGTTGTAAGATGGAGGAAAATAGTTCTGTCAGTGAGCACATCCTGAAGATGTCTGGGTTGCACAACCGTATGACCCAGCTGAACATTAACCTCCCAGATGAGGCGGTCATTGACAGAATCCTCCAGTCGCTCCCACCAAGCTACAAGAGCTTTGTGATGAACTACAACATGCAGGGAATGGAAAAGACCATTCCTGAAGTGTTCTCGATGCTGAAGTCAGCAGAGGCTGAAATCAAGAAAGAACATCAAGTGTTGATGGTCAATAAGACCACTAAGTTCAAGAAGGGCAAGGGTAATAAGAACTTCAAGAAGGACGGCAAAGATGTTGCCGCGCCTGGTAAGCCAGTTACCGGGAAGAAGTCAAAGAATGGACCCAAGCCTGAGACTGAGTGCTTTTATTGCAAGGGGAAG
>NW_021259120.1:0-1509 GCF_002162155.2 Triticum dicoccoides | reverse complement strand
GGGCTAGGGCCTAGAGGTCGAAAGAGACCAGGGGAGAAGGGGGAAACGATCCGGGGGCTCACCGCGGGGCTGCAGAGGTGGTTAGCGGGCTCGGGGACGCGCTGGAGACGACGAATTCGACGGCGACGATGATCGGAGCCCGAAGAGGGGAACGGCGACGTGGCGGCGATGCAGGGCTTCCGGGGAGCTGTGGAGCGGTGGGGAGGAAGAGGGAGTCGAGGCGGAGCTCCTGAGCTAGTCGGGGGAGCGAGGGGTGGCCGGAGATGGCTGCTATGGCGAACGGCGGCGACGGTGGTGTTCGGCCGTGTGAGAGAGAGAGCGAGGGAGAGGAGGGGAGAGCCGGGGGAGAGTGAGAGAGAGCAGGGGGAATCGGGACGGCCTGCGGGAGTCGTCCACGCGGCCAGGAGCGCGTCGGCAAGCAGGAGGTGGCCGCGCGGTCGTGCGCGCGCGAGCACGCAGCAGCTTCGGGGCGAGGGGAGGAAGACGACGGAGAGCTGCAGTGGTGGGCTGGGCCGCTGCTGGCTGGGCCGGCCAGCTGGCTGGGCCGCACAGTGGAGGAGCCCAAGTAAGTTTTCCCCTTTTTTTATTTTTGTTTCTGTTTTATTTAATATATCTGCAACTTTGTTGAATTAAATAAAATACCTAAGCAAGTTCAAAAATCACCAAACTATTCCTGGCCCATAGTTGGATTATTTCCAACATGAAACATTTTAGTTTGGAGATATTTGAGCATTTAAATATTTTATATTATTTTAAATGCCCAAATTCAAATATTTATGATTTAATTCAAAAACCCTAGGATGGCCTAGGAAAATGTGCACCATTTTTGGCAGAGGTTCTGAACCAAGAAAAAAATGATGGGCATTTTAGAAGGGCATTTCAGGTTCATTGAAAAAAATTATTTTAGTAACCCTAGTTGGTTTCAGAGGGGACTGGGGGTTCTGTCATCCCCATTTCAAGTTTCTGATGAAAGAGTAAACATGATGCAACACTCTAATGCATGACTAGCTAGGTTGTGACAACTCACCCCCACTCAAAAGAATCTCGTCCCGAGATTTGGGTTCCTCCGGGAAGAAGGCGGGGTACTCGAGTCGAAGACGATCCTCCCTTTCCCAAGTTGCTTCATCCTCAGAATGGTGCGACCATTGAACCTTGAGAAACTTGATATTATGACGTCGGGTGGTACGTTCGGCCTGATCGAGGATACGAACGGGGTACTCTCGATATGTAAGATTATCTTGGAGATCAAGCGTTTCGTGGTCCACTTCACGGATAGGATCCGAGAAGCAACGCCTGAGTTGCGAAACGTGGAAGACATCGTGAACTCTGGAGAGGTGCGGAGGTAGTTCCAACTGGTAGGCAACTTCTCCTCGTTTGGCAAGAATGCGAAAAGGTCCAATGTAACGAGGAGCCAATTTGCCTTTGATACCGAAACGATGGGTTCCCTTCAGAGGGGTGACCCGAAGATAAGCCTTCTCGTCAACCTCGAAAGTCATAGCCTTATGTTTT
>NW_021259119.1:0-1721 GCF_002162155.2 Triticum dicoccoides | reverse complement strand
GTAGTCAACCCCTTGAACTTGTCGATAACCCTTAGCGACAAGCCGAGCTTTATAGATGGTCACATTACCATCCGCGTATGTCTTCCTCTTAAAGATCCATTTATTTTCTATGGCTCGCCGCTCAATGGGCAAGTCAGTCAAAGTCCATACTTTGTTTTCATACATGGATCCTATCTCGGATTTCATGGCTTCTAGCCATTTGTCGGAATCCGGGCCCGCCATCGCTTCTTCATAGTTCGAAGGTTCACCTTTGTCTAACAGCATGATTTCCAAGACAGGGTTGCCGTACCACTCTGGTGCGGAACGTGTCCTTGTGGACCTTCGAATTTCAGTAGGGGCTTGATCAGAAGTATCTTGATCATTGTCATTAACTTCCTCTCTAGTCGGTGCAGGCACCTCAGGAACATTTTCTTGAGTTGCGCCATTTTCCGGTTCAGGAGGTAATACTTCATCAAGCTCTACTTTCCTCCCACTTACTTCTTTCGAGAGAAACTCTTTCTCCAGAAAGGACCCATTCTTGGCAACAAAGATCTTGCCTTCGGATCTGAGGTAGAAGGTGTACCCAATAGTTTCTTTTGGGTATCCTATGAAGACGCATTTTTCCGATTTGGGTTCGAGCTTTTCAGGTTGAAGTTTCTTGATATAAGCATCGCATCCCCAAACTTTTAGAAACGACAGCTTAGGTTTCTTCCCAAACCATAATTCATACGGTGTCGTCTCAACGGATTTCGACGGAGCTCTATTTAAAGTGAATGCGGCAGTCTCTAAAGCATAGCCCCAAAAAGAAAGCGGTAAATCGGTAAGAGACATCATCGATCGCACCATATCTAACAGAGTGCGATTACGACGTTCGGACACACCATTATGCTGAGGTGTTCCAGGCGGCGTGAGTTGTGAAACTATTCCACATTTTCTTAAGTGTGCCCCAAACTCGTGACTCAAGTATTCTCCTCCACGATCTGATCGTAGAAACTTGATTTTCCTGTCACGTTGATTTTCAACCTCACTCTGAAATTCCTTGAACTTTTCAAAGGTTTCAGACTTGTGTTTCATTAAGTAGATATACCCATACCTACTTAAATCATCCGTGAGGGTGAGAACATAACGATAGCCACCACGAGCCTCAACACTCATTGGACCACACACATCAGTATGTATGATTTCCAATAAGTCGGTTGCTCGCTCCATTGTTCCTGAGAACGGAGTCTTGGTCATTTTACCCATAAGGCATGGTTCGCACGTGTCAAATGATTCATAATCAAGAGACTCTAAAAGTCCATCAGATGGAGCTTCTTCATGCGTTTGACACCTATGTGACCAAGGCGGCAGTGCCACAAGTATGTGGGACTATCATTATCAACCTTACTTCTTTTGGTACTCACATTATGAACATGTGTAGCATCACGTTCGAGATTCATAAAGAATAAACCATTCACCATAGGAGCATGACCATAAAACATATCTCTCATAAAAATGGAACAACCATTATTCTCAGATTTAAAAGAGTAGCCATCTCGAATTAAACGAGATCCCGATACAATGTTCATGCTCAAAGCTGGCACTAAATAACAATTATTAAGGTTTAAAACTAATCCCGAAGGGAGATGCAGAGGTAGCGTGCCGACGGCGATCACATTGACCTTGGAACCATTCCCGACGCGCATCGTCACCTCGTCCTTTGCCAGTTTCTGCTTATTCCGCAGCCCCTGCTTTGAGTTACA
>NW_021259118.1:0-659 GCF_002162155.2 Triticum dicoccoides | reverse complement strand
GCATATTTCGAGATTAGGTTTTGTCACTCCGATTGTCGGAGAGGTATCTCTGGGCCCTCTCGGTAATGCACATCACTATAAGCCTTGCAAGCAATGTAGCTAATGAGTTAGTTACGGAATGATGCATTACGTATCGAGTAAAGAGACTTGCCGGTAACGAGATTGAACTAGGTATTAGATACCGACGATCGAATCTCGGGCAAGTAACATACCGATGACAAAGGGAACAACGTATGTTGTTATGCGGTTTGACCGATAAAGATCTTCGTAGAATATGTAGGAGCCAATATGAGCATCCAGGTTCCGCTATTGGTTATTGACCGAGAATAGTTCTAGGTCATGTCTACATAGTTCTCGAACCCGTAGGGTCCGCACGCTTAACGTTACGATGACAGTTTCATTATGAGTTTATATATTTTGATGTACCGAAGGTTGTTCGGAGTCCCGGATGTAATCCATGACATGACGAGGAGTCTCCAAATGGTCGAGACATAAAGATTGATATATTGGAAGCCTATATTTGGATATCGGAAACGTTCCGGGAGAAATCGGGATTTTTCCGGAGTACCGAGGGGGGGGGGGTTACCGGAACCCCCCGGGGGTTATTGGGCCTAGATGGGCCATGAGGGAGAAGAGGAGGGCCGGCCAGGGCAGGCCAC
>NW_021259117.1:0-1304 GCF_002162155.2 Triticum dicoccoides | reverse complement strand
TTCCTTGATTTTTGCATATATGACACATGAATAGATGAGTAATTTGCATAGTTCATAAAATCTAAAGCCAAAAAATTAGCACAAGAAGTAGAAGGCATGAAAATATTGCAACTCAGTTTGCACATATAAGTGAAGCTCTTATTCATTTCAAAAGATTGACAATGTTCATCATTAAACCATCCCAACATTGGTGAATAAACCTTACTTGCATCAAATTTACATGCTACAACATGCTTAAATAAGCAAACATGCAATAAGTCATTCAACACAGAATCATCACCAAGATTAGAGGTCATATCAAAATGATTAAACATTAGTTCTTTTGCATCAATAGTTAATTCAATGGGTGCACTCAAAATTGTTGGTATTTCAGTTGTTTGATCACATGGCAAAGTCAAATTATCAACGTAGTCTTCTAAAATAGGTGGTGTGATCAAAATAGTGGGTAGCTCATCAGATGGTGCATTCAAATTGACAAGTCATTCATCATTCTCATGTAGAGATGGAAGATCAGTACCTTTGTCATTACCTCTTATGATCAACTCAGATGATGTAGCCACTCTCGGGGGCGATGTGTCACATGGTGGAGGTGATGTAGTCCTGACAACAACGGATGTGGTTGTCATAGTATGCCTAGTAGTTGAAGGAACAATCATATCAACTCTTGGAATGTGCACCGTGCGCTTGTTCTCCTCGTGGCCAACACGTCGTTTTATTTCCTGTTCAGCTTTGCAAGCAAGATAAAACAAATGGTCCATAGGATAACACTCTTCATGAATTAGTATCTCTTGAATATCACGGTTTAATCCTCCCCAAAATCTATCCATAAAATCATCTTCATTTTCTTCTAAAGAGGAATGCAACAAGGTAGTTTGTAAATCATCATAATATTTTATTACAGTTTCACTACCTTGTTTTAAGTGTTGCAACTTCTTAATCATGTCACGAGTATAATAAGCAGGGACGAAAGTATGTCGCATGGCAAGTTTCAAATCATCCCAAGTAGTAGGTATATAATCAGGGTGTAACCGACAATATTCACTCCACCAAACCAAAGCATAACCAGTGAAAGAACCAACCGCAACCTTAACCTTTTTATGTTCATCGAAATTATGGGAAGCAAATATATTTTTTATGTCGAACTCCCATTCAATATATAAAGCAGGTTTAAAACGGCCATTAAATGGTGGTATAGATACATTAACCTGATCATGTGCATTTGGATGTTTGTGCACCTCTCGTGATGGTTGTGGTATTTGCAAAGGTGGTGGCACGTCTCCCGCGATCGACAAAGCCCATGAATT
>NW_021259116.1:0-1659 GCF_002162155.2 Triticum dicoccoides | reverse complement strand
ATAAGATCTACATCGTGTCCATGGGCATGAACACAAGTTCAAGGTCGACTCCCACTTCTCCCATGCATAACCTTTCATTCACTTCTCACGTTCGATGAAGTTGCAGTGTTGAAATTTTATCTGGTGAAGCACCAGAAGAGTATTATTCGTGAAAACTTTCGAGTTCACACATATCAAGGAAGGCATAGGTTCAACCCATCGTGGCATCTTAGAATCATATACCAGAATCTTTAGAAGTAATTAACTCAAGCTCGAAGGCAGAGCATGGTTGAGAAAGTAGAGGATACAATTTACCAAAGGCATTATGTATCAGAGGAAAAGCTCACAAGGTTATTGAATATGAAGGGCATTGTCAGATAAAATCCAACAAAGGATCTGGTGGTCCACAAGGGGTCTGACGTGAGCATCGGTACTCGAGTAGAGGAAGAAGAATGCAAGGAGATCAGATTATAGACACAACTGACTAACTCAATTGTCAAATGCAAAGGAATTATGATTTCCAAATCGAGGGATCAGAAGCAAGGCTCTGATTAGAGATGGATAAGTTGAATAGCCTTAGGGTACAATCAACGACAATTGGATTGGTCGAGAACCAATTCCAGTTAAAAGAATGGCAGCTCAGCCGGAAAGATAATTTATAAGGATCAATGATGATTGCGTGTATTCGTAAACATACTGAGTCAACAGACTCAAAATGATAATGACAAGGAATGTCAATAAGACTAGAGACGTATGGGATTAACCATAATGCAAGCAAGCAAGAATTTCAAGAGCAATAGGCTACTCAGGATTTTCGGAAGTTCAAATAGTATTTTGAATACTTTTGTGAAATACATGAATCAACTGGGGATGAGCGGATACTCGACAAGTGTGAGGATTTATTTGAAGGGGTATTCATGTGGCAAAGAACTGCTAGGCAGTAGGCACAAAGTATTCTCGGAACAATAGAGAAAACTTTGGAATATCTTGTAATAACAAGATCAATGGGGGATGATCGTATGAATGGCAAGTGTAAGTAGTTATCCATAAGGGTTTGCGGTGGAAGGGGAATTGCAAACGCGATGAACACAAGTTCTCGGGTTAACAGCGGAGAGTATCTTCAGGGTCTTCTGGTGCAGCAGACGATCATCAGTAACAAGGGGCTCTCCGGGTGAAAGTGATAACGAGATCCTATTGTTAGATTTAGTAAACTTTATTTAACCCGAATAGAGGAGAGATCAGCGTCCCAGAGTAAAGGTCGAGGAGTAAAAGATCCTAGTACCACCCAATGGCGACGTGGGCCCATGGGCCGCACAGCCATGTTAGTAAAAGTTTTGTAAAGTCTAGACTCGACTTCGGCCAAGGAGTTGGAAGGGGGATTCCTACAGGCAGTCGGCTCTGATACCAACTTGTGACGCCCCCGATTTAATCGTACACTAATCATGCACGCAAATGTGTACGATCAAGATCAGGGACTCACGGGAAGATATCACAACACAACTCTACAAATAAAATAAGTCATACAAGCATCATAATACAAGCCAGGGGCCTCGAGGGCTCGAATACAAGTGCTCGATCATAGACGAGTCAGCGGAAGCAACAATATCTGAGTACAGACATAAGTTAAACAGGGTGCCATAAGATGGCTAGCACAAACTGGGATACAGATCGAAAGAGGCG
>NW_021259115.1:0-3277 GCF_002162155.2 Triticum dicoccoides | reverse complement strand
ATTAGCAAATGAACGAAGGTGCTTGAGACAAACTAGATACATGAGAACAAAGAGATCAAGAACTGATTAGAGGATATTCGATAGATGCACCGGCAAGATAGGAGAATGATAACTGACGGCTGAGAATGAATAAACCTGAATTGATGGACTCCGGATGACAAACTGAGAAGACTCTTGAATATCTCCTGATGGGTGAAAAAGATTCTCACAATCGAAAACAATTATGAGAGGATGGCAACAAGCTAGCACCATGAATCTTGAAGAGAATAGAGCAAGATTAAAGAGAAACTCTTCTTCGGTCTTCAAATGATGAGAATGACAACGAGAAACACCACCAAGAATTATTGAGGCACACCGGAAGAATCAAAAGCGAAGAGGTTGAGCCAACTATGAAAATAATTTGAAAGATCTTGGAGAAAAGCATTTGACTAATGATAACTCATTCTTACGTCAAACTTGGAGAAGAATTTAGGATAGCTCTGGGAAAATAGAAGAGTCAGGTAAGATCCTGGGAAAAGACCTGTGGGTTAGGGCCCACTCAAAAGAACACCGTTGAAAAGATTTAAAAGAGATGTTGCACCGGTTGAATTAAATGACTTGAATGAGATACCAATCTCGAAAGAGCTTGAACGAATGCAGAGTGGAAACACGAATCTTCGATATATCTTGAGCACTCCGGAACAATTTAATAGCGAGAGATGGATGATTAAGAGGTGCACCGGCATAAGAAAAGCATTGGAAAAAAAGGAGTATGCTTAATACCAAAGCTTGAATTAAATCCACCGGAGAAGAAAAGAACGAGGAATGACAAACTTGAAGCTCCATTAGAATCTTCATGAGAATCACCGGATAAGAACATTGACGGAAAAGAATGGAGAAACTTCCCATCAATAAAATGGATACTTGAAGAAGAAATCTTAGTCCTTGAAGAAAAACAAAAGGGAGGGAGGGTGGGAAAAACAAAGGCAACTTGGAGACGGATGAAACAAACACCGTTGAGAAGAAGTGATAAATGATCTTGCAAATGTTGACGTGAACGGATCCACTTGAGGAGAGACACACCGGTTAAAAAAAAGGATTGACAAGACAGACTCGATGATCAAGAAGGATTAGTATTCACATAGGAATATGAGAACACCATTTGGAAAAGGTATGGAATCAACATTTGACTTCGAAGCAACTCGAATACCACAACTGAAAACAAAACAAAGGATTGGCTTGCAAAATAAGCCAGAACAAACATATGATAGAGATTTCGTCCGAAGTTTTCGTGGTGGGGCCTACACGGGCTCGATCGTACAGCACCATCATGTACAAGGCAGTGCACATGACATACGAAGCGTCCCCGAGTCGGCATAGCCAAGGACTCTTTAAGACACAACGAGACCACTGTAAAATCGACCGTGAATAGGCGGACCACTAGACGTCGAACCCCAATTTCATATCATACATCTGTCGAAAAGATATCCTAAGAGCTACTTGAATTCCCACCTATGAAACTCCTGAAATTCTCCGGTTATGCAATCAGGTGTTGGGGATACAGGGGAAGCATAATATCTCACCCAAACTAGCAAATCCTACATCCAGCTGTATCCATCCTTCAACACATAACCAAGAAAACTTCGGAAACCATCTACCTCAACCTTCGAAAAGCATCCGTTATACAAGTTATGGCAATACTCCCGTACTCACCTCAGTACTGGGTTATCGGGGTTATCTCACCAACAACTGCATAAAAGAGATTTTCGATGTCGGCATACTAAACTCAGGTATTCCAGAACTGCAACGATAAAATTATGACGACAACACCTCAGAGCTCAACTCCCAGGGACACTTCCACTAAACCCCTGACAGGAGGCACCAAGACAATGTTCTCATCATAAAACCATCGGAACGATTCCAAGATACCCGCGTGATCCTAAAAAAAATTTAGTGAAATTTGAGAAGAGAAGAGTCAAAACTCTACGTCAGGATGCCTTACCAGAGCGATGAAGAGACTGGGGAGTAAAAAGAATTCCTAACTCTCCGATATATATAATCCTAAATGACTCAAAATATTTTTCTAGACACAACTCGGCCGCTAAAAACGATCAAGCAGTGGGGCTCCTAAGGTCGGGGAAGGCTCTGATTACCAACTTGTAACACCCTCGATGCGGCTATATCTCCCACGTGTCGAAGCACGACTTAGAGGCATAACCGCATTGAAAGCAATGTCGCAAGTGAGGTAATCTTCACACAACCCATGTAATACATAAGGGAAAGAGATACATAGTTGGCTTACAATCGCCACTTCACACAATTACATGAATAAAGCATTACATCATCCAGATACAATCAAGGTCCGACTACGGAACCAAAATAAAAGAAGAACCCCAAATGCGACAAAGGTCCCCGATCGACCCCAACTGGGCTCCACTACTGATCAACTAGAACGGAATAACACAAAGGGCAAGATCTTCATCGAGCTCATCCTTGAGCTTGGTTGCGTCATCTGCACGGTAACATAGGCACCTGCAAACTGGTTTTGGAAGTATCTGTGAGCCACGGGGACTCAGCAATCTCGCACCCGCGAGATCAAGACTATTTAAGCTTATAGGAAGGATGGAGTAATGAGGTGGAGCTGCAGCAAGCGACTAGTATATATGGTGGCTACAATCGCAAAAGAGAGCGAGAAGAGAGGGCAAAGCATGGTCGATAAAAGTATGATCAAGAAGTGATCCTATAGCAACCTACGTCAAGCATAACTCCAACACCGTGTTCACTTCCCGGACTCCGCCGAGAAGAGACCATCACGGTTACACACGCAGTTGATGTATTTTAAATAAGGTCAACTTCGGGTTTTCTACAACCGGACGTTAACAAATTCCCATCTGCCCATAACCGCGGGCACGGCTTTCGAAAGATAATACCCTGCAGGGGTGTCCCAACTTAGCCCATCACAAGCTCTCACGGTCAACGAAGGAATAGACCTCCACCCGAGACGTTCCGATCAGACTTGGTATCCCGGTACAACAAGACATTTCGACAGGGTAAAACTAAACCAGCAACACCGCCCGAATGTGCCGACAAATCCCGATAGGAGCTGCACATATCTCTTTCTCAGGGCACACTCAGATGAGCAATCCGTACAACTAAAACCAAACCTCGAGTTTCCCCGAGGGGGCGCTGCACAGGGCTCTAGTTCGGACCAACACTCAGAGGAGCACTGGCCCGGGGGGGTTAAAAAAATGATGACCCTTGAGTCTGCAGAACCCAAGGGAAAGAAAAGGCTAGGTGG
>NW_021259114.1:0-1019 GCF_002162155.2 Triticum dicoccoides | reverse complement strand
CAGAGCAGACGAAGCAGCTGGCGACTCCGGCATCACAGACCGGGCCGATGGCGAGCTCGGCATAGTGGGCCGTGGCGCGGCCGGTGTCGCGGGCCGATCCGCTGATGAAGGCGACGTGAGGACCCGAGCCGCGGGCGAAGACGGCATGACGGGCCGAGCCGCAGGCGAAGACGGCGTGACGGGCCGAGCCGCGGGCGACTCGGCGGCCGCTGGCGAAACGGACCGAGCAGTGGAGATGCTCGGCGCGACGGGCTCGTCGGGTGACCATGCATGGGCACGCGAATCGATGCCATGCAACATAGGGCGATCGACGTGCCCACCAGAAGACGACGATGATGATGGTGAATCCTCCAACAGCTCCAAACGAGCTCCACGTCCGGTTCCTGCACCATGGTTAGGTAACAGCAAAGGAGAGTATGCAACATCATCAAATTGGTCAGAAGCAACAGAGGATGAATGCAGGGATGGTGGTTCGACAGTGGACACAGGAAGGTTGGCAAAGGGAAAAAAATATGCTCATCAAACAGGACGTCCCGAGATATATAGACACGATTAGTGGGAACATGAAAACATTTGTAACCTTTATGAAGAGAGCTATAGCCAAGAAAAACACACTTCTTAGAACGAAACTCAAGCTTGCGCTTGTTATATGGACGAAGATGCGGCCAGCAAGCACACCCAAATACCTTGAGAAAGGTATAATCAGGTTGTTCATTAAGGAGAACCTCAATGGGAGTCTTCATGTTTAAAACACGAGTAGGAGTACGGTTGATGAGAAAGCATGCAGTGGTGAAAGCATCACTCCAAAACCGAAACGGAACAGATGCATGGGCCAAAAGAGTAAGACCAGCTTCAACAATATGACGATGCTTACGTTCGACTGAACCATTCTGCTGATGTGTATGTGGACATGCTAAACGATGAGCTATCCCAAGCGACTGAAAGAAAGAGTTGAGGTTGCGATACTCGCCCCCCCAGTCTGACTGGACATGAACAATTTTGTGCTTGAGAAGACGTTC
>NW_021259113.1:0-1439 GCF_002162155.2 Triticum dicoccoides | reverse complement strand
TGGAAGTGTTGAGGCGGTTGCAAACGCCCAGCACGCGTCTCCGGGGTGTGCCCCCCCCCCTCACGGACGCCGCCGCCGCCGGCACCTGGAGGGGGAAACGGACGCGTCGGGTCTACACGGAGTGGATGTAGCTGTGGGTTTGGCCCGGATGTTGCTCCAAAGTGTTCCTCTGGGCCGACCTAACACAACCGGGTGGAGAGGTCCACTGGTCAAAGCCCGTCCGTGCAAAGTCAAAGGGCTAGATCCCGTGGTCAAACGCTACAGGGTTAGCCGGGACGGGGGCCCGGGGGGGTAGCAATGCCACCGGAGCGTCGTACCGGGCCCTCATACATGCGGGGTGGTGTTGTGGCATGTACGAAGAGGCGGCACGCGTCTCCGGGTTGTGGCCCCCCTCACTGACGGCAATGAAACGGTAGTAGACGTTCTGCGGTAACGATGCAGCGTGAATATTATTAAATACTTGGAGCGCGATAAAATCATGAGTTTTTTACACAACGTGGGCACATGTGCTATAGGACTGATGGTAATTTTTCATAATTTTTTGTGATGGAGAAGTATCTGAACACTTCCCTCTACGCGGATTGCTCTTCGCACGTCTACGACTGTGGCCGGCGGCCTCCGGGGGCTAGCATACCGTCAAATCTTGCGTAGGCGGCCTCTCACAAATCTGGAAGTGTTGAGGCGGTTGCAAACGCCCAGCACGCGCCTCCGAGGTGTGCCCCCCCCTCACGGCCGCCGCCGCCGCCGGCACCTGGAGGGGGGAAACGGACGCGTCGGGTCTACACGGAGTGGATGTAGCTGTGGGTTTGGCCCGGATGTTGCTCCAAAGTGTTCCTCTGGGCCGACCTAACACAATCGGGTGGAGAGGTCCACTGGTCAAAGCCCGTCCGTGCAAAGTCAAAGGGCTAGATCCCGTGGTCAAACGCTACAGGGTTAGCCGGGACGGGGGCCCTGGGGGGTAGCAATGCCACCGGAGCGTCGTACCGGGCCCTCATACATGCGGGGTGGTGTTGTGGCATGTCCGAAGAGGCGGAACGCGTCTCCGGGTTGTGGCCCCCCTCACGGACGGCAATGAAACGGTAGTAGACGTTCTGCGGTAACGATGCAGCGTGAATATTATTAAATACTTGGAGCGCGATAAAATCATGAGTTTTTTACACAACGTGGGCACATGTGCTATAGGACTGATGGTAATTTTTCATAATTTTTTGTGATGGAGAAGTATCTGAACACTTCCCTCTACGCGGATTGCTCTTCGCACGTCTACGACTGTGGCCGGCGGCCTCCGGGGGCTAGCATACCGTCAAATCTTGCGTAGGCGGCCTCTCACAAATCTGGAAGTGTTGAGGCGGTTGCAAACGCCCAGCACGCGTCTCCGGGGTGTGCCCCCCCCTCACGGACGCCGCCGCCGCCGGCACCTGGAGGGGGGAAACGGACGC
>NW_021259112.1:0-967 GCF_002162155.2 Triticum dicoccoides | reverse complement strand
GATGGCGGGGCCATTGGTGCCTCCGGCGGAGGCGGCATTGGTGTCTCCGACGCCGGCACGGGAGCTTAATGCACCCGGGTGTACGCCGGCCGGCACCTCTTCAGCAAGCGGCCGCTCCGTCAACTGCACGCCCGCCGTTGGCGGTGCCTCGACATTAGCCGAGCTCGACGCCATCATCACGGTAACTAATTAAGCCTCTCTCGGCCGAGGACTTCATCTCCTTGCCTTTGACTGGGCATCCCTGACGCCCTACATGTTTTCGCAGGGCGCCGCCGACGTTCCGTGCACTCTCCTCCACTTCGTGAACAACGAGTTGGTCGATGTCGCCAAGGGCAAAATCGTTCAACCGGGCAACCCCTTGTTCCACGGTACCCAGATGCCACCCAACTTGTTTAGGGTTCAACTGGTTCGGGTGCTGCCAGGCTGTGACGACTTGTTACCTCCGATTCGACCCGTCGGGGCCGACAATGATGACGTGATGACCCTCAGCGCCTGCCTGAGCTGGCCCCTGCTTTGGCCGAAGAGCCAAATTCGTTTGGGGGCGGGGGACACCACCCCAAAGACAACACCGCCAGTCGTGCCGGCGCCAAGTCGGCCCCATGGCAAGACCGCCGTAACGGTGCCGGACATCCCTATGCCACTGGATCCAAACATGCATATGGCACAGGATCAGAACGACGACGACGACGATGATGATACATTTGGCAACGTCGATCAGTACTTTGCCGAGCATGGGTACGATGGCGACTTCATGGGGCCTCCTTCTCAAGAACCAAACCCAACAAAAGACGTGTGCGATCTAGCTCGTACCGCGGAGAAGCCAAGTTGCAACAGGCGCCGTCTGGCGTTCAGCTCTCAGGAGACGCCTCCAGCTGCCGACTTCACCGAGCCTCAGATAGGCGAGGTGCGAAATATTATCAGCCCCAACACACTCAAGAAGGCGGTCTGTGAGCAGAACTCGGTCCCA
>NW_021259111.1:0-10415 GCF_002162155.2 Triticum dicoccoides | reverse complement strand
TGCATTAGGTGTAAGTTGCCGCCATGAATTTGAGAAAGGTTTGTTTTGTTTCCCTTGGAATCATCCCAAATCAGTCATGCATACGTACGAAGTATCCCAAACCTTTTTTTTAATTTTTTTGCATCTAGATCTTGAAAGCCCCGTAACTTTTTTTGTTTTAGATTTTTGGGGATTTTGAAAATGTTTAACAGGGTTCCCCCAGTTAAATTCGGATGTAACTTTTCGAGTAGATGATTTTTCATATATAAAACTTTTTAATCCGAGTTCGTATGCAAAAGTTATGCCCATTTTACAAATTTCCAGAGATATTTTGCAAATAAAGTCGAAATTTATATTTGTAAATTTTCCCAACAACTAGACCACATATGACATGGCAAACTTATTTTCTTTTATTTTTTTCACATTTTTATCATTTTTTTTATTTTTTTTAAACTGAAAAGGCGGTCCACAGGGGAGGGGGTTCTTGTAAGCCACCCTTTCTCCATGAATCTGTGTCGGATTCCCTGAGCTAGTTGGCTAAGCTAAACAACAACTTGGAGAGTTGGAAGATAAAAGCTTGTCTGACTTAGTTCATGTTAAGGGATATCTTTTGTGCGTGTGTGTGTGTTGAATAAACATGATATCTCCATTGATTGGTCTTCGTGATCAGTTGTTTGATCTATTGCCTTGTCAAGACTTTGAATTGAGTATGAGCTATCGTCAAGTCAAATCAGAACCAACGATTTTCGTAATGTTGTCTTACTCGTGGTTGATCCCTTGAGCATACACCATTACATCTTTTGGTCTGACCATTGCTATCACCGTGTTCACATGATGGTGGAAGTCCAGTAATATGGAAAATTCTGATGAGTTGTTGTTGAGCCCGTCAGCAGCATTTTTGTCTCCCCCATGATTCATGTTGAACATCAACCTAGTGTTGAAAACCTTGTAAGCAATGCCTTCGTGTTCCGTTCATGAAGCTTATCCTTGGATGAAAGAAGTGACTTTCTCCAAGTTCACGTGCATTAGGTGTAAGTTGCCGCCATGAATTTGAGAAATGTTTGTTTTGTTTCCCTTGGAATCATCCCAAATCAGTCATGCATACGTACGAAGTATCCCAAACCTTTTTTTTAATTTTTTTGCATCTAGATCTTGAAAGCCCCGTAACTTTTTTTGTTTTAGATTTTTGGGGATTTTGAAAATGTTTAACGGGGTTCCCCCAGTTAAATTCGGATGTAACTTTTCGAGTAGATGATTTTTCATATATAAAACTTTTTAATCCGAGTTCGTATGCAAAAGTTATGCCCATTTTACAAATTTCCAGAGATATTTTGCAAATAAAGTCGAAATTTATATTTGTAAATTTTCCCAACAACTAGACCACATATGACATGGCAAACTTATTTTCTTTTATTTTTTTCACATTTTTATCATTTTTTTTATTTTTTTTAAACTGAAAAGGCGGTCCACAGGGGCGGGGGTTCTTGTAAGCCACCCTTTCTCCATGAATCTGTGTCGGATTCCCTGAGCTAGTTGGTTAAGCTAAACAACAACTTGGAGAGTTGGAAGATAAAAGCTTGTCTGACCTAGTTCATGTTAAGGGATATCTTTTGTGCGTGTGTGTGTGTTGAAGAAAGATGATATCTCCATTGATTGGTCTTCGTGATCAGTTGTTGGATCTATTGCCTTGTCAATACTTTGACTTGAGTATGGGCTATCATCAAGTCAAATCAGAACCAACGATTTTCATAATGTTGTCTTACTCGTGGTTGATCCCTCGAGCATACACCATTACATCTTTTGGTCTGACCATTGCTATCACCGTGTTCACATGATGGTGGAAGTCCAGTAATATGGAAAATTCTGATGAGTTGTTGTTGAGCCCATCAGCAGCATTTTTGTCTCCCCCATGCTTCATGTTGAACATCAACCTAGTGTTGAAAACCTTGTAAGCAATTCCTTCGTGTTCCGTTCATGAAGCTTATGCTTGGATGAAAGAAGTGACTTTCTCCAAGTTCACGTGCATTAGGTGTAAGTTGCCACCATGAATTTGAGAAAGGTTTGTTTTGTTTCCCTTGGAATCATCCCAAATCGGTCATGCATACGTACGAAGTATCCCAAACCTTTTTTTTAATTTTTTTGCATCTAGATCTTGAAAGCCCCGTAACTATTTTTGTGTTAGGTTTTTGGGGATTTTGAAAATGTTTAACGGGGTTCCCCCAATTAAATTCGGATGTAACTTTTCGAGTAGATGATTTTTCATATATAAAACTTTTTAATCCGAGTTCGTATGCAAAAGTTATGCCCATTTTACAAATTTCCAGAGATATTTTGCAAATAAAGTCGAAATTTATATTTGTAAATTTTCCCAACAACTAGACCACATATGACATGGCAAACTTATTTTCTTTTATTTTTTTGACATTTTTATCATTTTTTTTATTTTTTTTAAACTGAAAAGGCGGTCCACAGGGGCGGGGGTTCTTTTAAGCCACCCTTTCTAGATGAATCTGTGTCGGATTCCCAAAGCTAATTGGCTAAGCTAAACAACAACTTGGAGAGTTGGAAGATAAAAGCTTGTCTGACTTAGTTCATGTTAAGGGATATCTTTTGTGCGTGTGTGTGTGTTGAAGAAAGATGATATCTCCATTGATTGGTCTTCGTGATCAGTTGTTTGATCTATTGCCTTGTCAAGACTTTGAATTGAGTATGAGCTATCGTCAAGTCAAATCAGAACCAACGATTTTCGTAATGTTGTCTTACTCGTGGTTGATCCCTCGAGCATACACCATTACATCTTTTGGTCTGACCATTGCTATCACCGTGTTCACATGATGGTGGAAGTCTAGTAATATGGAAAATTCTGATGAGTTGTTGTTGAGCCCGTCAGCAGCATTTTTGTCTCCCCCATGATTCATGTTGAACATCAACCTAGTGTTGAAAACCTTGTAAGCAATGCCTTCGTGTTCTGTTCATGAAGCTTATGCTTGGATGAAAGAAGTGACTTTCTCCAAGTTCACGTGCATTAGGTGTAAGTTGCCGCCATGAATTTGAGAAATGTTTGTTTTGTTTCCCTTGGAATCATCCCAAATCGTTCATGCATATGTACGAAGTATCCCAAACCTTTTTTTGAATTTTTTTGCATCTAGATCTGGAAAGCCCCGTAACTTTTTTTGTGTTAGGTTTTTGGGGATTTTGAAAATGTTTAACGGCGTTCCCCCAGTTAAATTCGGATGTAACTTTTCGAGTAGATGATTTTTCATATATAAAACTTTTTAATCCGAGTTCGTATGCAAAAGTTATGCCCATTTTACAAATTTCCAGAGATATTTTGCAAATAAAGTCGAAATTTATATTTGTAAATTTTCCCAACAACTAGACCACGTATGACATGGCAAACTTATTTTCTTTTATTTTTTTTTGACATTTTTATCATTTTTTTATTTTTTTAAAAACTGAAAAGGCGGTCCACAGGGGGGGGGGTTCTTGTAAGCCACCCTTTCTCCATGAATCAGTGTCGGATTCCTTGAGCTAGTTGGTTAAGCTAAACAATAACTTGGAGAGTTGGAAGATAAAAGCTTGTCTGACTTAGTTCATGTTAAGGGATATCTTTTGTGCGTGTGTGTGTGTTGAAGAAAGATGATATCTCCATTGATTGGTCTTCGTGATCAGTTGTTTGATCTATTGCCTTGTCAAGACTTTGAATTGAGTATGAGCTATCGTCAAGTCAAATCAGAACCAACGATTTTCGTAATGTTGTCTTACTCGTGGTTGATCCCTCGAGCATACACCATTACATCTTTTGGTCTGACCATTGCTATCACCGTGTTCACATGATGGTGGAAGTCCAGTAATATGGAAAATTCTGATGAGTTGTTGTTGAGCCCGTCAGCAGCATTTTTGTCTCCCCCATGATTCATGTTGAACATCAACCTAGTGTTGAAAACCTTGTAAGCAATGCCTTCGTGTTCTGTTCATGAAGCTTATGCTTGGATGAAAGAAGTGACTTTCTCCAAGTTCACGTGCATTAGGTGTAAGTTGCCGCCATGAATTTGAGAAATGTTTGTTTTGTTTCCCTTGGAATCATCCCAAATCGTTCATGCATACGTACGAAGTATCCCAAATCTTTTTTTGAATTTTTTTGCCTCTAGATCTTGAAAGCCCCGTAACTTTTTTTGTGTTAGGTTTTTGGGGATTTTGAAAATGTTTAACGGGGTTCCCCCAGCTAAATTCGGATGTAACTTTTCGAGTAGATGATTTTTCATATATAAAACTTTTTAATCCGAGTTCGTATGCAAAAGTTATGCCCATTTTACAAATTTCCAGAGATATTTTGCAAATAAAGTCGAAATTTATATTTGTAAATTTTCCCAACAACTAGACCACATATGACATGGCAAACTTATTTTCTTTTATTTTTTTGACATTTTTATCATTTTTTTTATTTTTTTTAACTGAAAAGGCGGTCCAGAGGGGGGGGTTTCTTGTAAGCCACCCTTTCTCCATGAATTTGTGTCGGATTCCCTAAGCTAGTTGGTTAAGCTAAATAACAACTTGGAGAGTTGGAAGATAAAAGCTTGTCTGACTTAGTTCATGTTAAGGGATATCTTTTGTGCGTGTGTGTGTGTTGAAGACAGATGATATCTCCATTGATTGGTCTTCGTGATCAGTTGTTGGATCTATTGCCTTGTCAAGACTTTGACTTGAGTATGGGCTATCATCAAGTCAAATCAGAACCAACGATTTTCGTAATGTTGTCTTACTCGTGGTTGATCCCTCGAGCATACACCATTACATCTTTTGGTCTGACCATTGCTATCACCGTGTTCTCATGATGGTGGAAGTCCAGTAATATGGAAAATTCTGATGAGTTGTTGTTGAGCCCGTCAGCAGCATTTTTGTCTCCCCCATGATTCATGTTGAACATCAACCTAGTGTTGAAAACCTTGTAAGCAATGCCTTCGTGTTCCGTTCATGAAGCTTATCCTTGGATGAAAGAAGTGACTTTCTCCAAGTTCACGTGCATTAGGTGTAAGTTGCCGCCATGAATTTGAGAAAGGTTTGTTTTGTTTCCCTTGGAATCATCCCAAATCAGTCATGCATACGTACGAAGTATCCCAAACCTTTTTTTTTAATTTTTTTGCATCTAGATCTTGAAAGCCCCGTAACTTTTTTGTTTTAGATTTTTGGGGATTTTGAAAATGTTTAACGGGGTTCCCCCAGTTAAATTCGGATGTAACTTTTCGAGTAGATGATTTTTCATATATAAAACTTTTTAATCCGAGTTCGTATGCAAAAGTTATGCCCATTTTACAAATTTCCAGAGATATTTTGCAAATAAAGTCGAAATTTATATTTGTAAATTTTCCCAACAACTAGACCACATATGACATGGCAAACTTATTTTCTTTTATTTTTTTGACATTTTTATCATTTTTTTATTTTTTTTAACTGAAAAGGTGGTCCAGAGGGGGGGGGGTTTCTTGTAAGCCACCCTTTCTCCATGAATTTGTGTCGGATTCCCTAAGCTAGTTGGTTAAGCTAAACAACAACTTGGAGAGTTGGAAGATAAAAGCTTGTCTGACTTAGTTCATGTTAAGGGATATCTTTTGTGCGTGTGTGTGTGTTGAAGAAAGATGATATCTCCATTGATTGGTCTTCGTGATCAGTTGTTGGATCTATTGCCTTGCCAAGACTTTGACTTGAGTATGGGCTATCATCAAGTCAAATCAGAACCAACGATTTTCGTAATGTTGTCTTACTCGTGGTTGATCCCTCGAGCATACACCATTACATCTTTTGGTCTGACCATTGCTATCACCGTGTTCTCATGATGGTGGAAGTCCAGTAATATGGAAAATTCTGATGAGTTGTTGTTGAGCCCGTCAGCAGCATTTTTGTCTCCCCCATGATTCATGTTGAACATCAACCTAGTGTTGAAAACCTTGTAAGCAATGCCTTCGTGTTCCGTTCATGAAGCTTATCCTTGGATGAAAGAAGTGACTTTCTCCAAGTTCACGTGCATTAGGTGTAAGTTGCCGCCATGAATTTGAGAAAGGTTTGTTTTGTTTCCCTTGGAGTCATCCCAAATCAGTCATGCATACGTACGGAGTATCCCAAACCTTTTTTTTAATTTTTTTGCATCTAGATCTTGAAAGCCCCGTAACTTTTTTTGTTTTAGATTTTTGGGGATTTTGAAAATGTTTAACGGGGTTCCCCCAGTTAAATTCGGATGTAACTTTTCGAGTAGATGATTTTTCATATATAAAACTTTTTAATCCGAGTTCGTATGCAAAAGTTATGCCCATTTTACAAATTTCCAGAGATATTTTGCAAATAAAGTCGAAATTTATATTTGTAAATTTTCCCAACAACTAGACCACATATGACATGGCAAACTTATTTTCTTTTATTTTTTTGACATTTTTATCATTTTTTTTATTTTTTTTAACTGAAAAGGCGGTCCAGAGGGGGGGGTTTCTTGTAAGCCACCCTTTCTCCATGAATTTGTGTCGGATTCCCTAAGCTAGTTGGTTAAGCTAAATAACAACTTGGAGAGTTGGAAGATAAAAGCTTGTCTGACTTAGTTCATGTTAAGGGATATCTTTTGTGCGTGTGTGTGTGTTGAAGAAAGATGATATCTCCATTGATTGGTCTTCGTGATCAGTTGTTGGATCTATTGCCTTGTCAAGACTTTGACTTGAGTATGGGCTATCATCAAGTCAAATCAGAACCAACGATTTTCGTAATGTTGTCTTACTCGTGGTTGATCCCTCGAGCATACACCATTACATCTTTTGGTCTGACCATTGCTATCACCGTGTTCTCATGATGGTGGAAGTCCAGTAATATGGAAAATTCTGATGAGTTGTTGTTGAGCCCGTCAGCAGCATTTTTGTCTCCCCCATGATTCATGTTGAACATCAACCTAGTGTTGAAAACCTTGTAAGCAATGCCTTCGTGTTCCGTTCATGAAGCTTATCCTTGGATGAAAGAAGTGACTTTCTCCAAGTTCACGTGCATTAGGTGTAAGTTGCCGCCATGAATTTGAGAAAGGTTTGTTTTGTTTCCCTTGGAATTATCCCAAATCAGTCATGCATACGTACGAAGTATCCCAAACCTTTTTTTTAATTTTTTTGCATCTAGATCTTGAAAGCCCCGTAACTTTTTTTGTTTTAGATTTTTGGGGATTTTGAAAATGTTTAACGGGGTTCCCCCAGTTAAATTCGGATGTAACTTTTCGAGTAGATGATTTTTCATATATAAAACTTTTTAATCCGAGTTCGTATGCAAAAGTTATGCCCATTTTACAAATTTCCAGAGATATTTTGCAAATAAAGTCGAAATTTATTTTTGTACATTTTCCCAACAACTAGACCACATATGACATGGCAAACTTATTTTCTTTTATTTTTTTCACATTTTTATCATTTTTTTATTTTTTTTAAACTGAAAAGGCGGTCCACAGGGGCGGGGGTTCTTGTAAGCCACCCTTTCTCCATGAATCTGTGTCGGATTCCCTGAGCTAGTTGGTTAAGCTAAACAACAACTTGGAGAGTTGGAAGATAAAAGCTTGTCTGACTTAGTTCATGTTAAGGGATATCTTTTGTGCGTGTGTGTGTGTTGAAGAAAGATGATATCTCCATTGATTGGTCTTCGTGATCAGTTGTTGGATCTATTGCCTTGTCAAGACTTTGACTTGAGTATGGGCTATCATCAAGTCAAATCAGAACCAACGATTTTCGTAATGTTGTCTTACTCGTGGTTGATCCCTCGAGCATACACCATTACATCTTTTGGTCTGACCATTGCTATCACCGTGTTCTCATGATGGTGGAAGTCCAGTAATATGGAAAATTCTGATGAGTTGTTGTTGAGCCCGTCAGCAGCATTTTTGTCTCCCCCATGATTCATGTTGAACATCAACCTAGTGTTGAAAACCTTGTAAGCAATGCCTTCGTGTTCCATTCATGAAGCTTATCCTTGGATGAAAGAAGTGACTTTCTCCAAGTTCACATGCATTAGGTGTAAGTTGCCGCCATGAATTTGAGAAAGGTTTGTTTTGTTTCCCTTGGAATCATCCCAAATCAGTCATGCATACGTACGAAGTATCCCAAACCTTTTTTTTAATTTTTTTGCATCTAGATCTTGAAAGCCCCGTAACTTTTTTTGTTTTAGATTTTTGGGGATTTTGAAAATGTTTAACAGGGTTCCCCCAGTTAAATTCGGATGTAACTTTTCGAGTAGATGATTTTTCATATATAAAACTTTTTAATCCGAGTTCGTATGCAAAAGTTATGCCCATTTTACAAATTTCCAGAGATATTTTGCAAATAAAGTCGAAATTTATATTTGTAAATTTTCCCAACAACTAGACCACATATGACATGGCAAACTTATTTTCTTTTATTTTTTTCACATTTTTATCATTTTTTTTATTTTTTTTAAACTGAAAAGGCGGTCCACAGGGGGGGGGGGTTCTTGTAAGCCACCCTTTCTCCATGAATCTGTGTCGGATTCCCTGAGCTAGTTGGCTAAGCTAAACAACAACTTGGAGAGTTGGAAGATAAAAGGTTGTCTGACTTAGTTCATGTTAAGGGATATCTTTTGTGCGTGTGTGTGTGTTGAAGAAAGATGATATCTCCATTGATTGGTCTTCGTGATCAGTTGTTGGATCTATTGCCTTGTCAAGACTTTGACTTGAGTATGGGCTATCATCAAGTCAAATCAGAACCAATGATTTTCGTAATGTTGTCTTACTCGTGGTTGATCCCTCGAGCATACACCATTACATCTTTTGGTCTGACCATTGCTATCACCGTGTTCTCATGATGGTGGAAGTCCAGTAATATGGAAAATTCTGATGAGTTGTTGTTGAGCCCGTCAGCAGCATTTTTGTCTCCCCCATCATTCATGTTGAACATCAACCTAGTGTTGAAAACCTTGTAAGCAATGCCTTCGTGTTCCGTTCATGAAGCTTATCCTTGGATGAAAGAAGTGACTTTCTCCAAGTTCACGTGCATTAGGTGTAAGTTGCCGCCATGAATTTGAGAAAGGTTTGTTTTGTTTCCCTTGGAATCATCCCAAATTAGTCATGCATACGTACGAAGTATCCCAAACCTTTTTTTTAATTTTTTTGCATCTAGATCTTGAAAGCCCCGTAACTTTTTTTGTTTTAGATTTTTGGGGATTTTGAAAATGTTTAACGGGGTTCCCCCAGTTAAATTCGGATGTAACTTTTCGAGTAGATGATTTTTCATATATAAAACTTTTTAATCCGAGTTCGTATGCAAAAGTTATGCCATTTTACAAATTTCCAGAGATATTTTGCAAATAAAGTCGAAATTTATATTTGTAAATTTTCCCAACAACTAGACCACATATGACATGGCAAACTTATTTTCTTTTATTTTTTTGACATTTTTATCATTTTTTTATTTTTTTTAAATGAAAAGGCGGTCCAGAGGGGGGGGTTTCTTGTAAGCCACCCTTTCTCCATGAATTTGTGTCGAATTCCCTAAGCTAGTTGGTTAAGCTAAACAACAACTTGGAGAGTTGGAAGATAAAAGCTTGTCTGACTTAGTTCATGTTAAGGGATATCTTTTGTGCGTGTGTGTGTGTTGAATAAAGATGATATCTCCATTGATTGGTCTTCGTGATCAGTTGTTTGATCTATTGCCTTGTCAAGACTTTGACTTGAGTATGGGCTATCATCATGTCAAATCAGAACCAACGATTTTCGTAATGTTGTCTTACTCGTGGTTGATCCCTCGAGCATACACCATTACATCTTTTGGTCTGACCATTGCTATCACCGTGTTCTCATGATGGTGGAAGTCCAGTAATATGGAAAATTCTGATGAGTTGTTGTTGAGCCCGTCAGCAACATTTTTGTCTCCCCCATGATTCATGTTGAACATCAACCTAGTGTTGAAAACCTTGTAAGCAATGCCTTCGTGTTCCGTTCATGAAGCTTATGCTTGGATGAAAGAAGTGACTTTCTCCAAGTTCACGTGCATTAGGTGTAAGTTGCCGCCATGAATTTGAGAAATGTTTGTTTTGTTTCCCTTGGAATCATCCCAAATCAGTCATGCATACGTACGAAGTATCCCAAACCTTTTTTTTAATTTTTTTGCCTCTAGATCTTGAAAGCCCCGTAACTTTTTTTGTGTTAGGTTTTTGGGGATTTTGAAAATGTTTAACAGGGTTCCCCCAGTTAAATTCGGATGTAACTTTTCGAGTAGATGATTTTTCATATATAAAATTTTTAATCCGAGTTCGTATGCAAAAGTTATGCCCATTTTACAAATTTCCAGAGATATTTTGCAAATAAAGTCGAAATTTATATTTGTAAATTTTCCCAACAACTAGACCACATATGACATGGCAAACTTATTTTCTTTTATTTTTTTCACATTTTTATCATTTTGTTTTTT
>NW_021259110.1:0-1069 GCF_002162155.2 Triticum dicoccoides | reverse complement strand
TGGCAGCTCTTCAGGGAATACATCTGGAAATTCACACACTACTGGAACCTTGTTTAGCTCAGAAACGTCCACCTTATTTAATCTCGGTTGCCGGGGTCTTTTTCCTTCCTTGGCTGATACTCTTATTGTCTTCCCTTGGTGGTGTGTGAGAATCACGGTCCTGTTGAAACAGTCGATAAAACCTTTATTGGTGGTTAGCCAATCCATCCCTAGGATGACATCCAGTCCTTTATTTTCCAATACAATAAGATTTGCGTAAAACTCCAATCCTTCAAACTCAATGACCACATTCTGACAGTAATTCTGAGAAACTTGCTGAATCCCGGGGGACTTGATTATTATGGATTTCTCCAAAGGAAGCATCGAAAAATTATTTTGCAAAGCAAAACTTTTCGAGATGAAAGAGTGAGAAGCTCCAGAATCAAACAAAACCATTGTAGGTATTGTGTTGACAGGAAACGTACCGAGTACGATATCCAGAGCATTTTGTGCCTCCTCTTTGGTTACGTGGTTCAGATGACCCTTCCTGTGGTTATTGTTGGGATTGAAATTGTTTCGCTTGGGCGCGGAATTGTTGCCGTTGTTTGGCTTTGGGGTTGAATTCCTTGGCTTGGGGCACTGTTTGGCATAGTTCCCTTCTTCTCCACAAGCGTAACAAGTAACGCCGGGGCGATAGGTGAATTCCTTGTCCCTTGCATGAAAATTCTTGATTGGGCGTGAGACATTGGATGAGAATTTGGGTGTCCCACCCTTTTTAAAATCTATCTTGCTTCGGTGATTGCGAGTGTGATTAGTCTGGTCCCTTTTTCGCTTGCGGATATCTTCCAGACTGCGTCTCTCATTTTCCAGAGTAATGGCCTTGTCCACCAGCGTTTTAAAATCAGGAAAAGTGTGCACGACCAGTTGGCATTTAAGTGCGGGTGCCAGACCGTCAAGGAATTTCTCCATCTTCTTGATTTCAGTCATACGCTCCTCATTGGCGTAGCGGGATAATAGGGTAAATTGACTGTTGTAATCTGACACTGTCATGTTCCTTTGTTTGAGGTCATCAAATTCTCTCTTCTTGATT
>NW_021259109.1:0-1451 GCF_002162155.2 Triticum dicoccoides | reverse complement strand
TGGTATCTTGCTACCAAACTTACGGCAAGGTTTACATCGGGTCTGGTACACAGCATGGCATACATAATAGATCCTATGGCTGAAGCATAGGGGATGACACTCATCTCTTCTTTATCTTTTGCCGTGGTCGGTGACTGAGCCGAGCTCAATCTCACACCTTGTAACATAGGCAAGAACCCCTTCTTGGACTGATCCATTTTGAACCTCTTCAAAATCTTATCAAGGTATGTGCTTTGTGAAAGACCTATGAGGCGTCTCGATCTATCTCTATAGATCTTGATGCCTAATATATAAGCAGCTTCTCCAAGGTCCTTCATTGAAAAACACTTATTCAAGTAGGCCTTAATGCTGTCCAGAAATTCTATATTATTTCCCATCAAGAGTATGTCATCTACATATAATATGAGAAATGCTACAGAGCTTCCACTCACTTTCTTGTAAACGCAGGCTTCTCCATAAGTCTGCATAAACCCAAACGCTTTGATCATCTCATCAAAACGAATGTTCCAACTCCGAGATGCTTGCACCAGTCCATAAATGGATCGCTGGAGCTTGCATACTTTGTTAGCGTTCCGAGGATCGACAAAACCTTCCGGCTGCATCATATACAGTTCTTCCTTAAGATGTCCGTTAAGGAATGCCGTTTTGACGTCCATTTGCCATATCTCATAATCATAGTATGCGGCAATTGCTAACATGATTCGGACGGACTTCAGCTTCGCTACGGGAGAGAAAGTCTCGTCGTAGTCAATCCCTTGAACTTGTCGATAACCCTTAGCGACAAGTCGAGCCTTATAGATCGTAACATTACCATCCGCGTCCGTCTTCTTCTTAAAGATCCATTTGTTTTCTATCGCTCGCCGATCATCGGGCAAGTCTGTCAAAGTCCATACTTTGTTTTCATACATGGATTCTATCTCGGATTTCATGGCTTCAAGCCATTTGTTGGAGTCCGGGCCCGCCATCGCTTCTTCATAGTTTGAAGGTTCATTGTTGTCTAACAACATGATTTCCAGGACAGGGTTGCCGTACCACTCTGGTGCGGAACGTGTCCTTGTAGACCTACGAAGTTCAGCAGTAACTTGATCCGAAGTACCTTGATCATCATCATTGTTTTCCTCTTCAGTTGGTGTGGGCATCACAGGAACGGTTTCCTGCGCTGCGCCACTTTCCCGCTCAAGAGGTAGTACTTCATCGAGTTCTACTTTCCTCCCACTTACTTCTTTCGAGAGAAACTCTTTTTCCAGAAAGCATCCGTTCTTGGCAACAAAGATCTTGCCTTCGGATCTTAAGTAGAAGGTATACCCGACAGTTTCCTTAGGGTATCCTATGAATACACATTTTTCCGACTTGGGTTCGAGCTTTTCAGGTTGAAGTTTCTTGACATAAGCATCGCATCCCCAAACTTTTAGAAACGACAGCTTAGGTTTCTTTCCAAACCATAATTCATA